>NC_043960.1:27959770-28122270 GCF_902148855.1 Sphaeramia orbicularis | reverse complement strand
CTGATAGCACAAGTATTCTGATAGTACTAGTGCTCTGATAGTACCAGTTCTTTAATTGTACCAGTACTCTGATAGTACCAGTGCTCTAATAGTACAATTACTTTGATAGTACCAGTGCTCTAATAGTACAAGTACTTTGATAGTACCAGTGCTGTAATAGTACAAGTACTTTGATAGTACCAGTGCTCTAATAGTACAAGTACTTTGATAGTACCAATGCTCTAATAGTACAAGTTCTCTGATTGTACCAGTGCTCTAATAGTACAAGTACTTTGATAGTACCAATGCTCTAATAGTACAAGTTCTCTGATTGTACCAGTGCTCTAATAGTACCAGTACTGTGACAGTACCCAGGTTACTAGTACGTGCAAACCTCTTATCCCTGTTAATAACAGTTGCATCATGTGCAGGTGCAAAATGATGCACAGAAATAAAAACATGACCTCAGAAAGGAAGGCATCTCATGATGAGACTCACAGAGACGAGGAGTTTTGTCATAAAATAAATCCATATACACATTAGATCGTATCAGAAGCATTGGAAAGGGGAATATTTCAAGTCAGTACTAAAACTGCCTTCTTAAATTAAGAGTATAAGTAACAGTGGAAAACCCCACACAAACACCACTATGTGGATTAACATTAAAAGCAGTGACTGAACTCCGTCATGACAACCCTCTGTCATCCATCACAGCTGCAGATCTTCATTGTCCTACATGGTGAAAGTGACAGAACATCTGGACATGTTTACTAGTTTAACCCACCTCCCACTGATGGCAGCAGATGAACATGGGTAAGACACATCCACAGTGTGATGTTATCATCTGAGAGAAAATCAGGTCAGGTTGGTTTATAGCACTATTGCTCTATTACCGCGATGACTATAAAGTTTGATTTAATGAAGTAAAACTAAAAGGTTATGTTGTAAAAGGGCACTTGTACAAACAGCAGCAGTAATGAGCAATGTGGACACTAGTTTTCATCACGTAAACAGACATAAGTATCCACATTTCTGTGTGTCATGTAAACACCATCTGAATATGATCAAAAGCAGGATACGCCTCATAACCCGGATATGAGTACGCATGTAAACAGAGTCATTAGGATTGAAAATATGAACTTCTAAATTAGCTTACAATTATCAGAAATTACCAGCAGATGTACATGCCTGCAAAAAGATATGAATATTCACAGATGCATCAGGTTATCTATGAATATATTCATACATTCACTAACTTTACTCAAATTGTCTTCTGTTGTCTTCTTGTGTTGCTAACGCTGACTTTTACACCACTACAGTAAAGATCTGCATCACTGAAAAAAAGACACAAATCAAGTTGAAGTTATGAACAAATCTATACATGAACACTGACATCATTCTGCGGTGTTTCACTTGTGAAAACTTAACCCATAAAGACCCAAAGAGCCACAGACGACCTAAACCATCTACAGATTTAAACTGTTTAATACCTGTCGATCCAATAATCCTATCAATACATGTAAATAATTGGTGTAAAATACAGTTATTCATCATTTTATGGTCATCACATATGACTCATTTGGACGTTCAGAGGCTCCATAGTCACCACTGAAACACCGTCATCTTCTACAACAGTAGTCGCTTTTTCATTGACCCTCAAACTGCACAAATATAACTTGCGCATAAAAATTTACCTAATGGAAAAAATTTTGCCAAAACTCTTGTTTTTTGATTAAATGTTCTGGCAAGAGGAGGTTTTTTCAGGTGTAGCAAAATTGGCATATCATGCAAAACTGCAATGGAAAGACCTTTTTCTGCAACTAGAGTTACATGAATAAAAAAACACAGATGTTGATGGACGTTACAAGCGAAGAAGAGTTTTAAAAGAAACATGGCGTGGTATGTGTGGACACACCAGGAAACCAAATTATTTTTAAATTTAGTACGAGATAGGGGGAAATATGTAATAATAATAAATATATCTGTAAATCAACAAGATATTTACGTTTGTCGTCAGTACGGGATTGAGGGGTAGCGAGCATTCTAGATTCAAGACAACAGATATTTATGTTCATCGCCATGTTTATGGGATGATTTCTTTTGTCATGTTGCGATAATAAAGAAACAAATCATCGCATTTGTGATTTAATGGAAAAACCGACATTATGCACTTGTGTTTTTCCACATTTAGTAAATATCTGTAAAGTTTTACGCAGATGTCTAATGGAAAAGCCACTATTGATTCACCAGTAAAACCCATGGAGATCAATGACAGTGGATGGACACACTTATTTTTATGTTTATGTTTAGATATTTTTGCTGAAAAAGTTGTATTTTTTATTAATTTTTCTCTGTGTTGATCTGATAACTTCTGAATTTACTGAGCTTTAATGAACATATACATGATCAATGAATTAAATACAGGAAAATATATGGTTTACGCTGGAAAAAACTTCAAATAAAGAGGATAATATTGGAATAAATTGTGACAAGTCATGTAAGAAAGGTTAAATACAGAGAAAAATTAATTTGGGAACTGCCACAAAAAGTGGCAAAAAGTACCATTGGGTCTTTATGGGTTAAATGTACCTGTGAGAGTGACTTAGAACTACAGTTGTGGAAAAAATTATTAGACCATCAAAATTCATCAAAAACAATGGTTATGCAATCAAGTACAAACTCCTGTGTGTATCATGTGACTAAAACAGACAGGAAAGAAAACATGGAATGCCTAAAAGCTCTGTTTTTGGCAGTACAATGTAATTGCTATTGATGTAAGAACTGAAGTGATTTTGGTTATTATCAACATAACTATAATCTTATGAGCTATTTTTGTTGTGTAAACACGCGGCAAGCAGTAAATCTCAAAAACCACAATTAATTTCGGTTAATGAACTACTGCCCCAGTTTCTTTTAACTTTAAACCACCTCGGTACCAAAAATCTCCGGTTATCTGGACAATAGGCTGCGTGTTCTAGAGATTTTTACACCAATGATGGCTGTGGACTACTCCATTTAGGCTGCTTACCAGAGGAGGGTTGTCTAAGTTAAATTAACTCACCAGTTATGTTTCAGATGGACGGACCAAACCAGGAGAAATGGAAGAACTCACCAAAAAGAAGATTTGAGGTTTTAAAAAGTTAAAACAATAGCTTGATTTATTGCTTAAAAAGTTACAAAAAGAATCTAGCATCAAACACATATTTCGTCACAGAGAGAAAAAGAAAAAGCCCGCCAAAAAAAGTTTCCTTTATTACTTTTTATAGTCTTTAGTGACTCCTGGAGACTCCCATTATTCAATGACGTCATTTGTCGTATGCTTATTATTGGTTAATGGTAGTTACTGGGCAGAACATGTCAGTCATTCCATAACCAAATTCTAAGAAAAGCACATGTTTTTGCACGTGCACAGCTTTTGCTTAACCCTTGCACTGCACTGTAAGCCCGGAATTTGTATTTACTAAAATGCTTTAATTACAATGCACTGAAATGATTTAAGTTTTATGATGTTACTATAAAATGTTAAGTATATTCTGTTAATTTGTCGACATAGTTGAAAGTACGAAAAAGTTTAAGTTGAATGGAATTAAATCACTAAGTTTTAGTCATGACCACACCTTTTTATCTCGGCGTTGCATTGTGGGTATTGGGCATGTTGTTGAAAATGTGTTATTTTTATGTGCAGGGGTTCAGCGGGGTTGTGGTGTTAGTGTTAATTTGGATTTCATGTGTGTATGGCAGTGTTTATTGGCCTTTTTGTGTTTGTTTTTGTATTTTTGTACAGCTGCACCATGAGTCAGAGCCATAGGAAGAACAATGGCTTTACTGTTCATCTGATATTGTCATTGTATAATGGAAATCTTCATGTCTTGTCAAATTAAAAGCACTCTCTATACTGGCAAATGACATTGAGCTAACTTCCATTCATGCTACAATATATTAAGTTGAATAATTCCATGACTATTATGGTCAGGAATAGGATTTTGTGTTTGATTAACTTAAAGTTGTTTAATCAATGATAAATTAATCTGGCTGCAATAGAGGAAATTAGTCAGTGTAACCTAAAATGCTGAATTGAATGGTTGGATAGTGGGGTTGATTTTACAACAGAATTAAAGTACAAATAACTTGTCCTTTAGTGTTTTCTACTTAATAGTTTAAGTTCAATACTTTTAGCAATAAAGTTGAACCTACTTAAACCAACTGATTAGTCGATCATTACTCAAATCATTTAAGTGCAACCACTTGCCTCAGATTTTTTGAGTAAACTCTACTTATCCGGGCTTACAGTGCGTTAGGCTAACATTTCTTGACCACAAAATCCCCAGGTTCAAAATCTGTTTTTTCTGCTCGACTCTTTACCACAACTACTTTCTAAAGCTATAAAATTAGATCTTTAAGGTAGAATCTGACCTTTTCTCTAAGTTCAGCACAGACAGGTGTGAGTTAAATCAAAACCACACACACACACGAATCAAACCTGACTCTTCAGTACCTCTAAAATAAAAAGAATATTACTATTATATAGGAATATTACTCAGAATATTACCTAGACTTGCAAAAATAAAAAGACTCTTCAAGCAAAACAACTTTGTAATGTAAAGACTAAGCAGACAACTTATAATATTACATTTCCTCTTCTTCTCCATTTTGGTTCCTGATGTATGATGTCCATCTGACATTTTAGAAATAGTCAAAGTCACATTCATCTTCCATTTAACGTAAGATACGTACAACAGTTGTTATCATTATACTTGTCCAAACAAATGTACCTTTAGTTGTACCAGGGATTAAAATGAACAAAAAATTGAAGAAAACAAGTGCTACCTTTTTATTTAATTTTATTTTTTTTGTACAGGATGGGGAAGCAAAATTTACAATGAACATTTAGTTGTTTTTTCTCAGCAGGCACTACGTCAATTGTTTTGAAACCAAACATATATTGATGTCATAATCATACCTAACACTATTATCCATACCTTTTCAGAAACTTTTGCCCATATGAGTAATCAGGAAAGCAAACGTCAAAGAGTGTGTGATTTGCTGAATGCACTCGTCACACCAAAGGAGATTTCAAAAATAGTTGGAGTGTCCATAAAGACTTTATAATGTAAAAAAGAGAATGACTATGAGCAAAACTATTACGAGAAAGTCTGGAAGTGGAGGAAGCAACAAAAAACGTACCAAAGCTTTTATTTGAAGCTCTCAAATGCAAAATCCTAAAGGATCCAACCAAATCCATGAGAAAAATGGCAATTGAACTTGAGGTAGACAACAAGACCGTTAGAAATGCAGTAAAATAGGATTTGAAGTTAAAATCTTACACAAGAACACCAAAACACTTGTTGACAACAGTAACAAATCCAACTTTAGCAATTTTTGGGAAACATGTTTATGGCCGCCTTCTAGCCCAGATCTAAACCCTCTGGATTCTGTTATTTGGGGTGTTTTAGAACATGCTACCAATAGAACATCACACAGCAATGTCGACTTTCTTAAAGATACTATTAAAGAAGAATGGGAGAAGTTGTCACCCGAATATCTGAGGAACACTTGCGCAAGTTTCAGGAAGCGTGTGAAGGCAGTTGTTTAGAAAGAAGGAGGACACATAGAATAAAAACATTTTCTATGATGTAAATTTTCTTGTGGCAAATAAATTCTCATGACTTTCAATAAACTAATTGGTCATACACTGTCTTTCAATCCCTGCCTCAAAATATTGTAAATTTTGCTTCCCCACCCTGTATATGTATGTGTATGTATTGTAACCCTCACTCTTTCCTCTCATCTGTCAAACGTGGTATGTGCCTGTTTTCCTTGGTTTTGGCTTTAGTTCTTAATGAGATGATGATCTGTGGTCTTTGCATTTTTGTTGTGTTAGTGCTGTTAAAACTTTTCAATAAAAAGTAAATCACAAAAAAAAAAAAAAAAAGGCACTACCTACCCATGATCTAACAGCTACGTCAGCCAAGAGCCTCAAAGTCTGGAACCATGTTTGATGTTGAGATACATAAGTCAGCTGTGATCTGTAATGTGATTTTGTTTGTAGTTGGGACAATAGACAAACTGTGTCCAGACACAAAGGTGAAGCTGAACAGAAGACACATCCTCTGTACAGACTCAAAGACAGGGTTTCCCTCAGTGAGCTTCAAGTCTGGATCTAATGAACCTTTGACTGAGAACAAGGTCTCACTGGATGTCTGTCAGTTCTAGTGGCAAATCTGGTGGTGCTTTATTCTCACTGTCAAAAAAAAAAAAAAAAAAAAAAAGGTTGGAGTTTAACCTTAGCAAAGTCAGAAAACCACTGGTTGAACTTGGGGTGGGGTTCTGTGGAGGTCGTGTCTGGTTCGTCAGTGTGGTGGGATGGCACGTGTTAGGACATGAGTGGAACACTGTTCATTATCAGAAAAAAACAAGTTTGGCTTTGAACGCTTGAATGTATAAAAATAGCTTGTGCTTGATGGTTCATTACATGCACCTCGAATGCCAAGTTACACACTATGTTAACCCTTTTAACCCCTGAGACATTATTCCAGGTAAATGTGCTGCTGTGAATTTGTGTCTGTTTCAGTTTCATAAAAGCTGCTGTGAGTTTGTGCTAGTGTTCCTGTTTATCAGTGGTTTTGTTTTACTATGTGTTTTAGGGTCAAAACAGGGTGGAATAATGGAAAAAGACAGAGAGGAAGTGACGTTTGACAGGTTTTTACTAAATAAGGCACTCAGAATGTACATCAATAAGAGATTTAGGATGCTGAACATGAACTGTGAACTGGAACACACTGAACAACAAGTATTTGAATTTTGGCCCGGTAGTTTTTGTTTTGTAGCTTTTTTTTCTAAATCAGTCCAGCAGTTTGGTTGTTTTTTGGCACCAGGTTGAACTCCAAAAAGCAGTTACACAGTCAAAACTCAGTAAAAACACAGTAAAAAAATAAAAATAAAAAAGGAAAACCATCACAACACTGCAAATAACAGTAAAAACAAAAAAACACAAGAAAAATTTGCGGGAAAAAAAAGCCCAAACCATCTATTTTAATAGCAAGTTGGTTTCACTCACTGCTCTGTGTTTCACTCCATTCCACAGGCAGTGAGGGGTGCACTGAGCATGGGACAAAGACTATTCTATCAGCACGTTTTAAAATGTTTCTTATTGTGCAAATGGTTGAATTGTTATGAATATATAAAATATATCACACATTCTGAACGCTCACCTCCGACACATCAGGGGTTAAAGGGTTAAAGGTCTTGCAGTTGTGCTAACTGGTCAGCTATGGCAGAAACCAGTTGCTAGAAACATCTCTACCTGTATGAGTTAAAAGACCTTTTGCAGGCTTGTGTCCGTACATCAGGTTTCTGTTTGAGTCTGTTTTGTGTTTGTAAATGGTCATTTTTTGACATTAGCTAAAAACATGGCTCTGCTATCAAGAGTCTCTGTTGTCTACATCCTGCATTTCCATCTTGAGTACTTTGGCTTTTTTCCATGAAAATCCTTATGGGTGTTTCCACATTCAGCAAATGTCTCTTTGGGTGCTCCTCTGCAGCTGCTATTGGTGTAGAAATGGAATTAGCTAATATCAGTAATAAACACAGAGCATCACAAACATGCACACAAAAGCATGCACACAGTGCTGTAGTCCAGGGTATTCAGAGTATACCTACTTTTTTTTCCGTCTGCATTGCGAATACCCACTTCTTAATCCCTCTGATGTGCACCATTCAGTAGTATTTGAGCCAGATTGCCCATTTTTTACCCCGGGATAGTGAAGCTATGACCCGCCCTACTCTGCCTCTAATTGGCCAGTGCTTGCTGCTGTCACTGATTAGATTGGTTAACTTTAGGCGTGAGGACTGATGAGCCAATCAGAGGCAGAGTAGGGTGGGTCATTCTGCAGAAAATATCGCTAACTAGTGCCGTCCACCTCTGGAACCTGATTGGATGCCTCTGGAACCAGTGGCGCTCCAGTTGATTGACAGGTCACTGCACGTCTCATTGAAAGATGCGCAATTATTGTGAATGCAAATGAGAAAAACAGAATAAACGTCTTTCAAGTGACACGTGTCAAGAGAACCTACTTTCATGGAATACATAATTCTGAGGTAAGTTTAACGTGGTTTCAAAATGAGTTATTGTTTTAAACTATTGGACATATGACTGCGCATTTAGAGGAGAAGAAATTTTGTCACCAATAGTTAAACTGTGTGAGTAGGCTAATGTTATGAAAGGCTAACGTTATGAAAGGCTAACGTTAGCCTATGTTTTACTCATGTTGAATACATTTATATTTATGCAGCTTCTTGTGTGACCAGTAATACCTACAAACTACTCCTGATCAAGTCATGATAATTTTATAATAGTGAGCAAATACTACTAATGGATTTTTGGGTAAAATAAATAGTGTAGTCTGACATGTCACTGTTTCTAAAACAGGGCGTTTTTCTGGATGATTTAGGATTTAAAAAAAAAAAAGGCACAAATTGAGAGTATACCCACTTCTCCAGGACCACCACACCACTGCATGCACACAACTTTAAAGGAGTATTTTGCTTTTTTTTTTTTTAAGAAAAAATGGAATTATGCATTTTAAAACATTTCCCTGTGGTCTACATAAACTGTAAATGCTATGCTTGGGTCTGAATTCTTCATTAATTCAACTCCACAGGTCCATCTTCAACCCTATTTCTGGAATTAAAACAGGTTGTAGAAATCCACTTGATTTTTGCCAAAATGAACATAAAGATAGCTTTGCAGCATCTGGAGGGTTCAAATTCAAACTTTTGAAACTGTTAGGGTCCAAATACACAAATAAATGTACCAAAGACTAACAGAAGTGGGTTTAGCAAAATATGACCCCTTTAATTTGAATGTGGAGAAAATTAATCAAAAAGCTTTTTTTTTTTTTTTTTTTTTTAAACAGATTTTGCAGATGACCAAAAATAATGAGTCCAAGTGTTTCCACTGTTTCCTGAAAGGACAAGCATTGCCTACCCTATAAATGTTGCAAAAATACCGTCTGAATACTGTATACCAACCATTTTATTTATTCAGTATTTTCATGTTCAGTCAAATATGACAGAAAAATAACCTTCTCTTTTTGCTGTTGTGTGTCCGGCATCTTGTTTTCTAGTGCCCTGATCCAGCAGCGCAGACACTTTACCATCCACACTCATGCCCTCACTGAAGGGTGAGTGGGCCTTTACACACACACACTTACCTCTGTAACTGATAACCTGACACACTGGTAAAACATACTGACTTTTTAGCGGGGTTAAAAAAAAGTATTTGTACTGATACAGATGATTCAAGCTCCATCCTAAACTTCTGCAGTGCTTTCACACATACTCTACAGCAAAATAAACCCTTTTAACTCTGGTGTACTTAGCACAGAGCTCGATTCTCACCTCACTGCTTTCCTGTTTCCACACTGCTTCAATGAAAGCTGCAACATTTCAGTACACACCTCCACTCCAGCTTCCACTCGTACACTGTGTCTATCCTCCTCCAGGGGGAAGTCAGTATCGCTGCTCCACACACATCCTTCATTTTTTACTTCCGTTGTAGGGAAGAATGAGGTCAGAACCTATGGCAGCCTATGTTGTATATATTCTACATTTATATCAGCTGTGTGAGTTGGTTTAAATACCACAGGCAGATTCAAATTAAAAGTAACCTTTTGAAGTGTGAACTATAGAATGCAAAAAAAGGTGTTGTCATAGTAACAAAGGTAGCATGTGAACCAGGTAAAATGTCTAAAAGCCTTTTTCTATAAAATATATTTAACCAGGTAAGTTAGTTGAGAACTGATTCTCATTTTCAATAATGACCAGGACAACCAATAACTCTCACACCTAGGGATGGGAATCGAGAACCGGTTCTTTTTGAGAACCGGTTCCCAGGAGCTCGATTCCTTGGAATCGTTTGCCTGCCTGCTTAACAATTCTGCTTATCGATTCTGCCTTCGTTGCGCATGCGCAATGACGTCACACATACGCTGCATTGTTTTGGTCAGAACGTAGCCAACATGGAGTTGAGGCAGAAACGGTCTAAACAGACGACACCAGGTCCACTTACTTGGAACACTGTCAAAGCTTCCATGTCTTCAAAAGGGTGGAATCCCCCCAATATCCTCAAACATTTGTCCACAGCATGTGAATCATTTACAGGAATGTCACATATTTGATACTCAGTGTCGCTTGTGAATGTAGCGGCAGAGTGAACGCCGGGCTGGTTCCAGTGCAGGCAACAAACATCGTATCTCCTCAAATACAAGTTTCCAAAGGTAAGAAGGGAAAGGAAATGAGGTCCACAACAACGGGAGACAAGCTGAGCCGAGTCGAACCGGTTCCACATAGTAGAAATGCGGCAATAGAGGAATTAGTAAAACGTCTTTAGTTATACTTTCACTGCACCCCCAACCCCCCCCGAACCGGACCCGGCATCATCTGTTATTATTATTTGTACATACTGTATATGTTATATTTTCTGTGCAGAGATGGAAATATAAAAGACAGTTAATGCAAACACACCCGTTTGTACTCTTTTATTCCTTCACCCAATGAGAATCGATAAGGAATTGGATCGATAAGCAACATCAATAATGGAATCGGAATCGTTAAATTCTTAACGATTCCCATCCCTACTCACACCTATGGGCAATTCAGATTAACCAATTAACCTACTAGTGCATGTCTTCGGATGGTGGGAGGAAGCCGGAGTACCTGGAGAGAACCCACACAAACACAGGGAGAACATGCAAACTCCACACAGAAAGGACCCTGGTGTTGGAATTAAACTCAGGACCTTCTTGCTGTGAGGCAACGGTGCTGTCCATTGCAACACCGTGCTGCCAGTCTATATCTTACGGTGGCCAACGAGGGCCAAACACATTGCAACGGCCCAGTGTGTCTCGGTTAGAGAAAAGAGCTGCAAGTACAGAAACGATGAAAATTCACAAACTCAAACACAAGTCGAAACGAGGTACAAAAAGAGGAACATGGTGCAAATGAAAAAAATGTGCTACAAGAAACAAAAATAGGACCAATGGCCCTGTAGCTTACTGACCAAATTAAAAGCTTTGGGAAATGTATCCAGATACCATTTATTATCACCCAGTTCTGTGTATTTATTATATTACAGAAATAGCCCATGTTTTGGTCATATTCCAATCAGATCTGTAAAAAATTCAAATTCCAACTTGATATCATTGATACTTTACTGATTTATTGGATCAATCCACTTCCTATCTGTTATAATGGGAAAATTTTTCAAAATTGCACTAAATCCAGAATCAGATCCGGATCGAAAAAATTTCAATACCTTGTGTTGACAGCATCATAAAGAAGCTGTATACCAAGTTTGAAGTCAATTGGAATTGTAGTTTTGGAGAAGAAGACGATTGAAATTTTTGTAACAGACGACGACGACAGACAACGGACGCCGCATGACAACAATAGCTTACAGGCTGTCGGCCGGTAAGCTAATATGCTAAAAACAAATGCATAATCATCCAATGCTCTGGAAATAAAGAAACGATGCAAACCAAGAAAACATCTGCAAACGAAAAACACTGCATAACCAATCACTACAACAGAAGTGCTCCAAACCTGCATCAGCCAGCGTTTATAGACAACAGACTAGTGTCAAATAGAATCAAATAAGATTCACATTACCACACTATGCCATAACTTCAATTAGTTCCCACTGTAGTTTGAATCCCTGTCAGTCAGCTGTTCTCCATCTCCTTCTCCATCCTTGTGTCTCTGCATTGAGCTGTTCTGCTGACAGCGCCCCCTACAGGTTTGGAGCACTTCCACTGTAGTGACTGGTTATGCAGTGTTTTTCATTTGCAGATGTTTTCTTGCTTTGCATCGTTTCTCTATTTGCAGAGAATTTCATGATTATGCATTTGTTTTTGTTTCTTGCGGTGCATTTTTTCATTTGCACCACGTTCATCTTTTTGTACCTTGTCTAGAGTTGTGTTTGAATTGGTGAATTTGCATAGTTTCTGTACTTGCAGCTGTTTTCTCTTAACTGAGACGCATCAGGCTGTTGCAATGTGCTTGGCCCATGTCGGCCACCGTAATATCTTAACCCTATAACGCCAAATGTATCATATTTGATACATGAGTTATGAAGCCCTCTACATGATCAGTGGGAATTTTTTTTCTTGAAAAAACCTAATGTATACAATTACATACATGCAATACACAGATAATCCACCAGGGGGGAGGAATTCATTCGCCTTTCAAGTGACACTACAAGAATGTCATTAATGAGGAAGGAGGCCGAACTTTGCCAATTTTGAAGAGGAATTACCAATTTGTTTGACATGTTTGTGTTATAATGTGTTTTTGTTTGTTCAGTAATAATATTTGAGCATTGAGACCCGATGTATCAAATATGATACAAAACTGAAGGTCTTACATGGAAAATGACATTTGACAAAAGCATTTTTGGGTTGTTAAGAAGGACCAATATAGGCTCCACTTTCAAAGAACTGGAATTTTCTCTCCATGATTTAATGGTTCAGGCTTTACAGGGTTAAATGAATATTTTAAAACAGCTGTACATGTACTTTGGTGTATCCTAGTGGTGATATAGTGCATCCGAAAAACTGGCATGGAAACTAGACCCCATCGAAAAAATAATTTCACCAGCCGCCACTGTTAGTGAATCTCAAGCTGTGAATGTTGAAAATAAAGATGATGAGATGTTTGAAGAAGATGATTCCCCATCACAATTCTTTGACACTGTTTCACAGGATAAATAGCAAACATAATATTCAATACAGGAGTTCAACACTTTCTTGGATGAAATTTACAGCAGAAACTGATTTTTTTCCCCAGATGCTGATGGGTTTATTCAGTTGGCTATGAGGTTATGAACAACTGAGCAAGCAGAGGATGGATTGTCTGGAATAGGCACTGACTAAACTCAAGAGAGAAAAGAGGGGAAAGGCTCCTTTAAAGGTACGACAACAGTAACATTCTATGGGTGAAGTTCTGAAGGTGGATCCTCTATCTGGGAAAAGTCTTACTGTCCTCTTTTCTTTCCCTGCTTTTCATAGAAAGTTTAAGGATAGCTTCTTTAACCTTAAATGGAACGAGAGATAGAGATAGGAGAGCTATGTTAGCTGAGCTGGCCAAAACCAAAAACACAGATATATAGTGTTCCTCTTCCTGCAGGAGAAACAGCACAGCAGATAATGAAATAGAATGGGGAATGAGCTGGAGAGGGCAGTTTATTTCTTAGCTGTGGCACTAACCTCAGTGCAGGTGTTGGAATTCTGTTCTCGCAGCATTATGATCTGATAAATGTTGCTTCATTGGAGGTAGAAGAGGGCAGGGTTCAAACAGTACAAGCAATGATCAGGAAGTTCCACTTTGTGTGTATTAAAGTGTATTTCTACAACTGTGGTGCTGACCGAACACGGCTGTTTGAGAAATGAAAGAAAGACTTTAACAGTAGTTCAGTTAGAGCCAGGAGGAGACTGGAACTGTACCACACATCCACCTGACAGGACTACAGGGAACCTCATCCAGAGTCAGCCTGGTCTGGTGTGGTTGAAGACAGTGATATGGGTTAATATAAAACTGAGGGACTTTTTCAGTTACCTTTACAGGGTAACATAGTTGACAGGTATAGTTGACATTTTTACTGTTTTCAGGCCTAAAATCAACAGAACCATAACACCACATGACATTTTTTACAGAGAGATTCTTCTAAATATCATATACAGTTGAGTAAAGTTGATGACATAAGAGTGTGATAAATACACACTTGACTCTCACACTACTTTATATTAACCCTGTAAAGCCTGAACCATTAAATTCTGAAAATTACAGTCCTTTGAAACTGGAGCCTTTATTGGTCCGTCTGATTTCCATGTATGAGTTTCAATTTTGTATCATATTTGATACATCAGGTCTCAATGCTCAAATAGTATTATTTTTGAACAAACAAAAACATAATATAACACAAACATGTCAAACAAACTGGTAATTCCTTTTCAAAATTGGTAAAGATCTGTCTCCTTCCTCATTATGATAATCTTGTAGTGTCACCAGAAAGGCCTCTGGTGAATGAATTCTACCCCCTGGTGGATTATCTGTGTATTGCATGTATCTAATTGAATACATCAGGTTTTCAAAAAAAAAATCACACTGATCATGTAGAGGGCTTCAAAACTCATGTATCAAATATGATATGTTTGGTGTTAAAGGATTAAATAACTAAGAAAGAGGAGAAAGAACATATCTTGGTGTCTTGCTAGTGTTTTCTTCTAAAGGAAATGACATCATATGGAGCAGGTCATGTGATTTGGAATTTACACACCTTCTAATTAGCTAAACAATAATAAAATGATCTTATTCAAAAATGGTTTTGATTGTGTCATTTTTATTTAGTTAAGATTTTGGTAATATATCAAATTTTCTATGGAACATAATAAACTGTATCTGTGTCTGAGAAATCACTTTTAACTAAATTACCCATTACAAAAACACCTCTCAATGATTGTTTAGCTAATTAGAAGGTGTTTGTTATCAAACACCTTGAGAGGTGTTTTTTTTTAATGGGTAATTTAGTTGAAAGTGATTTCTTAGACACAGATACAATTTATTGTGTTCCATAAAAAATGTGATATATTGCCAAAATCTCAACTAAATAAAAAGAACATAATCAAAACAATTTTTGAATAAGCTCATTTTATTATTGTTCAGCTAATTAGAAGGTGTTTGTTATTAAATTTGGACAGTTTTTAGTGGATGTTTTTGTTAGTCCAGTTATTTATAAATAAGTGATTGTTTCTGTAATAAAATAATTATGGCATTTTTAAAGACATGATCATAATGAACCTAAAAAACCTAAAAAAAAAAAATAAAAATTATATTGATAATAAAGATGTATGCAAGATATATTCCATGGACTTCAAAGTCCCTCAAATGATGACTGAATTCTGGACTTATGCAGCATTGGATATATGTGTGTCTGTATGCATATTAATGTTCACTGAAATGTGTGTATGCTCAGTATGTAATGTACACACTGATATTATCAGTATTTTATTTTATTCACCGTAGATCATTTTGAGGGTGGGAGGAGAGGGGTTGGAAGGGTTTTTTGTTTGTTTGGAGTGTTATATTGTTGTATTTTTGATTGTATGGCTCAGTCGGTAGAGTGGGTCGTCCAATAACCGAAGGGTTGGCGGTTCCAATCCCGCTCTGTCCCACTCATATGCTGTTGTGTCCTTGGGCAAGTCACTTCCCTCCTTGCCTTCAGTCCTGCTACTCACACTGGTGTATGAACGCGTATGAATGTTTGGTGGTGGTCAGAGGGGCTGTAGGCGCAGATTGGCAGCCACACTTCCGTCAGTCTGCCCCAGGGCAGCTGTGGATACAGATGTAGTTTACCACCACCAGAGGGAGGATGTGAGAGTGAATGAATAATGGATCCACTGTATGCGCTTTCAGTATGCGTTCATAGAAAAGCGCTATATAAATCTAATCCATTATTATTATTATTATTATCATCATGTATGCAGGCTGCGATTTGTTTGGGGGGGGGGGGGGGAGATTAACCCCCCTTCTGATTTTTACATCCCTACTTCTGCTCAATGAATCTCAACCAACTGAAATAACAGGCAGGTTGTGACAGTTTTCTTACACCTTTATCCTACATTACTGGCACTAATGTTCACCTGAACCAAACTGTCGGCAGTCTATGAATTTGGGAACATCCCCATGCACTGGGGCGCCGTTAAGGGGGGGTAAACATGACAAATTCATGGGGCCCAGCATTTGTGTGTGTGGGGGGGGGCATAGAGCAGTGGAAAGGGTCCAGTGGATACAGGTTAGAAGTTGTGAAAATTTTGTGTAAGATCTGCTGTATAATAGAGGAACAGAACCCAGGACTTGGACGTTAAAAGAAACACCCCCCCCACACACCCCCCATTTTTTTTGACAAATCTCACCCTAATTGTATGTTCATTAAAATGGCAAATCGATTATTTTATATACATATATATATATATATATATATATATATATATATATATATACACACACACACACAGGGTGGGGAAGCAAAATTTACAATGAACATTTAGTTGTTTTTTCTCAGCAGGCACTACGTCAATTGTTTTGAAACCAAATATATATTGATGTCATAATCATACCTAACACTATTATCCATACCTTTTCAGAAACTTTTGCCCATATGAGTAATCAGGAAAGCAAACGTCAAAGAGTGTGTGATTTGCTGAATGCACTCGTCACACCAAAGGAGATTTCAAAAATAGTTGGAGTGTCCATAAAGACTGTTTATAATGTAAAGAAGAGAATGACTATGAGCAAAACTATTACGAGAAAGTCTGGAAGATACTATTAAAGAAGAATGGGAGAAGTTGTCACCCGAATATTTGAGGAACACTTGCGCAAGTTTCAGGAAGCGTGTGAAGGCAGTTATTGAGAAAGAAGGAGGACACATAGAATAAAAACATTTTCTATTATGTACATTTTCTTGTGGCAAATAAATTCTCATGACTTTCAATAAACTAATTGGTCATACACTGTCTTTCAGTCCCTGCCTCAAAATATTGTAAATTTTGCTTCCCCACCCTGTATATATATATATATATATATATATATATATATATATATATATATATATATATATATATATATATATGTATATATATATATATATAGGTATTTCTTATCTTCTTTTTGTCTTATTTCTTATTCACAGATTCAGGAGGTTCTCTGATATCCCAGACGATGTTCTTCAGAAGGTTGTTCATTCCATCCCTGGCCGTTTGAGGAAACTGGTTGACACCACTGGCATTTACGTTGAAATATGAAGATTTACTTTCATTTTCCCATGTAATAAAGAACATGGATCATTTGTTTCAATACATTTGTAATAGGAAAATGGATTTTATTACCAATTTTTAATGCCTCGTTACTTTTCACCCACTCTGAATGGCTGTGCGTATATTTAAGAGGCAATCAAAAGTCTACAAACAAAAAAAAAGGAAAAATAAAAAAAAGGAAACTTTTTCAGACTTTGGGTTGCCTCTTAATTCTAATAAGGCAGTAATTCCCTCTTTAGTTCCATGATCCATATGCCTTTGCACACATCCCACATGTTCACTGTCATTCTCTGGCAGGTGCTCAGAAGCATCTCTCTGCTCTGCTGTTATTTTTTTCCTCCAACACGATAAAAATCAGTCTGAATAGCATTGAGTACACCTCGGCTGATGCAGACCACTCACCACAAAAGCACCTGAAACCATCAGGAACATTTTACTACTCCACAAATAAAGGCACAGTAAATACAAAAATGTGATAAAAAAGCAAATGGGATTAAACCATCAAATTTGATTACAGCTTGATACGGCGGCTACTGACGGTGCATTTCAAAGGCTGTGTTAGTGGCTCTGGTGGACTCTGGTGGACTCAGTGTGCACCACCCCCAGGCACAAACCATGACAGGCTGTGATGACCACACAGAATGTAGTCAAATGTATGGAAAAAAACACATTCCTCTTCAAAGGAGAAAACCCTGATTGGTTAGATTAGATACTATGCATTCAGATGAAAACGTTTTTTGTTTTTTGTTTTTTTCTTTTTTTTTTTTTCCTTTTTTTAATTTGAAGAAGAAGCTGCTATCAGATGGAGAAGGACTGTGATAAAAGATGAGTCGGTGCAGATGGATGGAGGCTGCTCTGGGGGACACATTCTGCAGGGATCACTGTCACAGTAAATGACAAATAATCCAATATGCTGTATTACTTCCTCCCACCTTACCTTACCTGGATCCTGGCTTCTCTTTCATATTTGCTATAAAAATCTTTTTTTTTTTTGCCTTATTCTTCTACAGCACCTACATTATTCGACAAAGAATCTTATAATCAATCAGTACACTTTTAATCAGAACTGAACCATATTTCTGTGTCATTCCTGTTATTTGAGCCTATTTCATATTTGACCCTACCGTTTCTGTTTTGAAAAAAAATTGCTTATTTATTTATTTATTTAGCAGGGACAGTACACATTAATGAACATTTCTGTAAATGTGCCAGTATAAGCAAAAAAGCTTTTTTTCAACTGTTGTTCCTGGGTAAGATGTAAAATACCAGCATTCATAAAATTAGAAACATTTCACAAATTAAGGCTACACCCACACATTACATAGCATTAGTTCACATACACAGTATACACAGTTAAAGCTGCAGGAGACTTTTATCACCAATTTTTCATCAGATCTGTAAAACCCCAGTCATAGGCTGAGTGTCAGGAATCCGTAAGTCTTTCTGTGATTACTCACCTGAATCTCTTCCCTCATGGTGAACAATTTCAAAGTGCCATCCACCATAAACAAACCATGTGTTTACAAACAGAGCCAGGAGGTAACTCGGGCATCATCGGAATTGGCCTGCCATAGTGGAGGCTCGCGCAGCTGTGGAGCTCCAGCCGTTTCTGCGTCATGTTTGTTGTAGCTGCCACTGCCAGATGGAGCTCCACTTGCTCCTTTTCCGTGTTTCAGTTGTTTCCGCATCATGTTTGTTTCATCCATATAATATATGTTTGCGCTGCCGATCCCACAATGCACGTCGCAACAAAATTCTGAAGATGCCCGAGTTACCTCCCAGCTCTGTTTGTAAACACGTGGTTTGTTTATGGTGGATGACACTTTGAAATTGTTCACCATGAGGGAAGAGATTCAGGTGAGTAATCACAGAAAGACTTAGGATACGACTGGGGTTTTACAGATTTTCTGAAAAATTGGTGACGAAAGTCTTCCGCACTTGTAACCTTTAAGTATTAGTAAAACACCTGGAGAGACATTGGTGCACGGGCAGGTGGTCATGCACCACAAAACTGAGAAAACTTGAGTCCAGTGAAGATGAATATGAGCATGAACAGTTTACCTGGTTGCATGCAGCTCTTGTTAGTGAGGTGCAGTGGTGCAGATTATCCTGACACACAGGAGAAAACATGCAACGTGCATCAGGAGACCTGCAGGGCTCTAGTGTGTGCAGTGTTGATTTGATTTCAGCCAGTTTTAAAATGATTTTTCATGTTTTGAGTATTCTGTCAGACTAAGATCAGGACTATAAAAAAGAACCCAAACACATCCAAGACTGATGTAAATCCTATCTACAGAGAGAGTGTCCATCCTTTGAATGAATGAAACTAGTTTGAACATGTCATGGTTTGTTCATGAACTTGATGAACATTTTTACATTTAGATATTTGCTCATTAAACTCACCAGTTGGCGTAACTATTGGGGTGGCCCGGTGGTGTAATGGTTTGCACTGGTTCTCCCTGGTAGTGATGTTCGATAGCAAAGATTTCCTTTCTGATCCGAAACTGTTTAAAATTCAGGCTGGTATCAGCGATTCCAATCTGATACTTTGCACGAATACACTTAATGTATGGAAAATCAAAAAGAATAAAATAAACAATGTATTTGAAATCATAACTTCATAAAGAATACAAGACAGAGTAATTATTGGTTAATTAGCACATTGACACATGGGGAACTTCAGGTCAAATGAATACCGATATCTAGGGACTGAAGTTAGTAAATGTGTTGTTCCTGTTTTTAACTTCATTTCCCGTCATGCAGCGTGATACTGCACTTCCCATCAACCACCATGGGCAACGCAACACTAGGCTGTTGTACTTCAAAATTACTAATATCTCCCAAAAATATTGGTCCCATCAACTTGCTCAGATATTTTAATGTGGAGATGGAACTGTTCCTCAACTGAAGGTACCAAATTGGGCAGTTAAAAACATCTTAATAGAGACGCACATGACTCCTTTTCCCTTCTGCCATTTTTCTCTACAAAGTGAGTCAGAGTTGACTGACAGAGAAGCGTGACACAGTACACACTTACCCAGGCGGAAGAAGAAGTAGTTCCCACCAATCACGTATGATTTGGACCAGATCCCAATAGTTTATATACTTTCCACTGTGCTCCTGATATACATTACCTTAAATGACCAAAGTATCAAAATTATCGATGTTTTGATTTGTGAATGGATTCTAAAGTGTAAAGATCTGGTATTGGAGAGATCAATATTTCAGTATCGATCTGCACATCACTACTCTCTGGGTACTACAGCTTCCTCCCATTGGCCAAAGACATACACATTAATTGGCCAGTCTAAATCACCCATAAGTGTGAATGTGGGAGTGAATTGTTTATCTCTATGTCAACCCTGTGATGAACTGGGGACACATCCAGGGTGGACCCCACCTTCACCCACTGGTATCTGAGATAGGCTCCAGCCCCTCCCCAGCCCTCCTGAGGACTAAAGGGCTCAGAAAATGAATGAATAACTGAATGCCACATACAGGAGTTGGACAAAATAATGGAAACACCTTCACCTCAAGATGATAATGCCCAAATCCATACAGCTAGAATTGTTAAAGAATGGCATGAGGAACATTCTAATGAAGTTGAGCATCTCGTATGGCCGGCACAGTCCCCAGACCTCAACATTATTGACCATTTATGGTCAGTTTTAGAGATTCAAGTAAGACGTCGATTTCCACCGCCATCGTCTCTAAAAGAGTTGGAGGGTATTCTAACTGAAGAATGGCTTAAAATTCCTTTGGAAACAATTCACAAGTTGTATGAATCAATACCTCGGAGAATTGAGGCTGTAATTGCCGCAAAAGGCGGACCTACACCATATTAAATTATATTTTGTTGATGTTTTAAGGTGTTTCCATTATTTTGTCCAACCCCTGTATAATTCCGGTCTAACGGACACACACAACGTTAATTAAAGATAGCATTTTCAATGGCATTGTCATTAATCTAGTCCACCTCTATAAATGTTGAACATGAAACTGAAATCTTACTGGTATAAAGTTGGTGAGGTGTCTGTGAAAAACCACACTGTCCCACTACAGCATGGTAACATAACAACATGTCATATTTTATGCATATTGCAGCAAAACACAATGCTAGGGCAGCCAGAAATTATTAATCTTAAAGACACAAAAAAACAAATGCACACTTTCAGTACATATTGTGTTTCTTTGTTTTTTAATCCCCGATAAAAACAAAGTTAAAAACCTTAGTCTGACCTGTATGAGAGGTAGAGATATAATGTGAGGAAATGATGCATGTTCCTCCTACAGACATATACCAGTCGACCCAATCCAGTCATCTTTAATAACTGTGATGCCAATTTTTCATAGTATAGTAGTAAGCACACTGATTAGTGGCACTGTCATATGTGTCAGTCAATGTCACATGGTTTTCAGTCACATGATGCATGGGATTTTAAACAGCAGAATGGAGGAAGTCCTGGACTGTATATGAGCTACAGTGACATTACGAAGAAAAGCATAAACAGTGTCTGATAAACTGGGCAAGAGAAAACAGAAAGAAACAAGTGGTGCCAGGCACAACAAACCCCGCCCCTCACATATATTGTAGTTTATTTAGGCATCGATCCAGCTGATGTCATCATGTCTATGCAGGTGCTGATATCAGTAGAGACATAGACAGCATAGATTGGCTAAAATTTGCTTAGAGGTCTTATTTATGTCTTTGTGCATAAGAAATCAATATAAGTGAATCCCCAAAGGAACTTTGTGTTGGTAAATGCAAGTTATGCAAATTCTACAGGATTTCAATTCTGTTGCAACATGTTGATGGTCATATGAACTATGTTTTCAGTTCAAAAATGTCCAATTTCATCATAATTAATGCTGTATTTTCACATCACAAATAGCCAAGTTATATTTTAACTGAATTTACCTGAAAAACAAATATTCTGTTCTTTTAGATTCCCCAGTTTTTCTTACAAGATTCTATACTACATATCACATGTTTTATTTTTACAGGAGGCAGTATTGAGTATGGTGCTGATCCATCCTGCTTATGTTACGCCAATATATACATTAAGAATGTCACATGTCACTTTTTAAATCAACAGTTTTCTAATAATAAGCATTTTTATAAAGAAATAACAATTCTATATTGTTATGTACTCTTTAGTATGATGATAAACTATACAATAAATAATTCTGATACTAGTTTTTGCACAGGGATCATTTGTGGAAACGGTGACATGGCTGCCGAGCATCAGTATGATGGGATCCTGTAACAACCATGTCACATCCGTCCACTGCCACATTTTGTGTTTTTGTGTCAGCTGTTATTGTTTTAGATCCACATTACTAACATTTATGAATAAGAGGAGAATTAGCAATAGTAAGTATATAGTTTATTACTAATAAGTACTGGTACTGACCAGATCATCATGGGTAATGTCACATCCGTCCACCAGCAAAAGTTTTCACATACACGTGCTATTCAAAATCCAATATTTCTGAAAATGTAGCTTCCACTGTCAAATAATATCAGTAGTCTGTGCACAAATGTATCAGCATTATTTCAACACAGTTCTATGCATTTCTTACAACTTTTTTTTTTTTTTTTTTTGTGACAAAAATGGCCACTCATTTGACCCCCTAAGTAAATTTTAGCCGAGTTACATTTTACCTATTATAAGTAAGTGGGGGAAAAAAAGATTTTAGAAATTCATAAAAAATTTGAACTTTGACCTACTTTTCCCAAAATGTAATGACATCTATTCTGGGTCACTGGCAATGTATAAACCCAATTTGGTATGAATTCAACCTATAGTTTTTGCTGCTAAAGTGTTAACAAACAAACAAACCAAACTAAAACCAGTACCCCTTGCCTCCCCTTTGAGGAGCAGGGTAAAAAAAAAAAAAACTGTCCCTGTAAATTCAGTCAGAAATGTTATGACTTTATTCGTACAAAACCTGTATGTGTAAACATATTATGCACCAAAAATACCTATTAAAAACGATCACTACAAGAATCACAACAATCATGCAAAATTCAGACTTGCAGGTACTTATAGATAGCTTCTGTTCATTTAAATGTTATTTTGTTTTTGTCTTATTTTGCTTTGTTTTGTTTTATTTTGTTTCTTTGCATGTTCGAAATAAATAAATAAAATAAATCCAGTGTAAATAAATATATATTCACTCATAAAATGGAGTATCAGAGTTACAGACCACCGACAAATAAAGGTTTGGGGATAATATTCATCTGCCAGAGGCGATCATTTTGGAAATATTAATTACAATAAGTAGATTCCACTCTTTAACTTCTCTTGGTAAATAAAAATGGTAAATGGTAAATAAAAATAACAATGAAAGCTCAAATTCAGTTGTTTTAAAGCACACACACACACATACACACACAAATTAACAGTTGAACAAAGCCATTCTCAGGCTTTTTTAACAGTGTCGTGTTCAACTTATTGCCATTTTACTCCTTAAAAGCAACATCTTTTATATTTTGATAAAAGCTCTGTGTACTTTCCTCAAATCAATTGGAGTGACAGAAAATGACTCCAGCCTGCAGGCAGTTTGATAGGACTTCCTATATAAATCATTTCTCACTTTCTATATCACTATAGCAATGCAATAATGTGCTATCATCTGCAAACAACCTGTACAGAATTCATGTTACCATAGTTAATGGAACTAAGCTGTAAAACATTTAATTTAGTAAACAGAAACCCACTGAAAACACATAATTACACATAAGTCATATTTTGTTAAACCCACTTTTATTAGTCTTTGGTACATTTATTTGTGTATTTGGACCCTAATAGTTCATAAATTTTGAATTTGAACCCTCCAGGTGCTGCAGAGCTATCTTCATATTCATTTTGGCAAAAATCGAGTGGATTTCTACAACCTGTTTATATTCCTGTTTAATTTGTTATGTGTATAACTAGTTACATCCCGACATTTGCACATATAAGGTCAAGACTCCTGATGAACAATTTTCTGAGTATGGAGAAATGGGACAGAGCAGCACAGTAAACAACCTGGATGGGGTGGGGTGTGAAGTGCTTCATGTGCATTTAACCCTTTCATGCATGAATTATGAGAACCTTAATGGGTCAAAACACAGTGATGTCCTGTCAGACAGCGAACTTTAATTGATTGCCATTCCAACATGTATTTCAATATAAAGTAGCTCCTTGTTTTGGATAATCCCTTTTGGTCCAACTAAAGCAAAAATGAATTTAAAAGTTAAAATGTGGGTCAAATTGTCTCTAAAATGTCCCATCAGAGAGATTTTGAAAACTGTTTTTTGACCCAAATTAAGATTTTTTTCCTGAGTGTTTTTATTCTTCTTTATGCATGAAAAAAACAAACAAACAATGCAATTGAAAATTTGTTTTATGAACCTATTTTTCATGGAGTTGCAAAAATATTCACTCAGCTGGACACCATGCATTTAATTTTTGAAGCAAAGAAACATGTATTTACTGATACACTGTGTGAAAACTATGAAATACTTTTTTTTAATGCTGCTAATCTGGTGTTTTGTCACATTTTAACATACTCCAATATTAGTTATTACTCACTTTATGGAGATAATATGCAAAAAAAAACTTTTTGTTTAAGAAAAATGGCTAATTACAGTCTATTAACAATAACAAGCAACTGATTTACACTCAAACATGTTACTGCAGATCAGATTTATCAAGAACAGCAAAGTTACAGTAATGGTATGAATTGCAGCGTGCATAGCGGATATGGAACTAAAACAATAAAATCCATGAATATACAAGAGAACAGCTGTAGAATAACTGTCCACTGGAGTGACCACTATGCATGAAAGGGTTAAAGGGCCAGCGCTCAAAATGACCTTTCTGGTGTCATTTCTCAGAAATAGGGTTGAAGATGGACCTGTGGAGTTGAATTAATGAAGAATTCAGACCCACGCAGAGCATTTACAGTTTATGTAGACCACAGGGAAATGTTTTAAAAATGTATAATTCCATTTAAAAAAGCAAAATATCACTCCTTTAACGTTGTGTGAAGGCTTTTGTGTGCATGTTTAGTTTGTGATGCTCTGTGTTTATTATTGATATTAGCTAATTCCATTTCTACATCAATAGCAGCTACAATGGAGCACCCAGTGACATTTGCTGATCGTGGAAACACTCATAAGGATTTTCATGGAAAAAAGCCAAAGTACTCCAGATGGAAATGCAGGCTGTAGACAACAGACTCTGGATAGCGGAGTAATGTATTTAGCTAATGTCAAAAAATGGCCATTTATAAGCACAAAACAGACTCAAACACAAACCTAAATATGATCCCTTTAATATAATTTGAAAAAAACAAAACAAAACAAACAAAAAAAAAAAACTCTTGCACAGTTGTCACAGAAAAATAGCAAGAGAGACCAAGACCATTTTTATACCAGGCTGTACTTCTGCTGTAAACCTGGGATTTTTATCCTGGGGATTGACTCTATTTTGAAGTCAGGATCAAGTAGTAATTCAACAAACTGCAGGCACTGGCATTTATTTCTAAACCACTTTGTCAAAATGTGAGAATGATTTTACTCAGACTCATTTCAAATTGAGTAAGTGAACATTTCAGTGTAAAAATGTAAAAAAAAAATGTCATTGTAGACCAACATGTGCAGTACATAGTGATTTTCTTCTCACACATGACCAGTAATAGAGTCTCCAGAATGATATTTAGCTTCAGGTGACCTTTACCGCCCATCATTCCCCTTAATTTCCTGTCATCTCTACAATATTCACTGTAATATAAAAGGGAATAATGTGTACTTGTTCTGTGGTTGGAGCAACGAGTCATGTACTGTATGACAGGTTACTATTTCTGATAAGTGAGTTAGATCTTTGTAATGAAACAGTGGGAGTTTGAAACACTCTTGAAGGCCTGAAGAGAAATTAGAACATACATCTATATGACTATCTAACCCACAGGTGTCAAACATGCGGCCCGGGGGCCAAAACCGGCCCGCCAAAGGGTCCAATCTGGCCCGCAGGATGAATTTGCCAAGTGCAAGTTTGGGCATCGAACTCAAAAATAATATCATAATAACCTATAAATAATGACAACACCATTTTTTTCCTCTTTGATTTAGTGCAAAAAACATTAAATTATGAAAATATTTACATTAAGAAACTATCCCTTAACAATAAAATGTGAATAACCTGAACAAATATGAACAACCTGAAATGTCTAAAGAAAATTAAGTGCAATTTTAACAATTTTCTGCCTGTTACTAAATGTTTTGTGCCTTTGTAGATTTCATATGTAATGCACATGTGTAACGATAAGTTGAGGCATAATATTGACAAAACTGCACTTATATTTGTATTGTTTATATTCTGGGTTTTTTTTTCTGTTTTTATCTGCTGTATGTAAAGTGTCTTTGAGTTCCATGAAAAGCGCTATACAAATAAAACTTATTATTATTATTATTATTATTATTATTATTATTATTATTATTATATTTCTTAACAAATTCCATTTTTTTCAGGTTATTCACGTCCTTTTTGTTTGGATAGTTTGTAAATGTAAATATTGGCATAATTTAATGTTATTTTTTGCACTAAAACAATTTATAGCTGTCATTATTTATTGGCTATCATGCTATTATTTTACTGGTCCGGCCCACTTCAGATTAAATTGGACTGAATGTGGCCCCCGGAAGAAAATGAGTTTGACACCCCTGATCTAACCGATAAAAACATGAGTAGGGGAAGACATTTGCTATTTCATGGAAAGTGATTTTTGATTTCGATACTTCATGCCCGTATTTATCCCATTATGTGTAGTTTTATAGTTAAACTTTAAATGTTCACAAGTTAATTATAGCCACATGTACTAATTACATTATCAAAGCCTGTCAAGAGACTGTGCAGGTCTGAGTTTAATCAGCTCAGTACATAACACACTGAGCTCACTCATTAACATCACTCATTATCATACATATGAAAACAACAAAAACACAGACAGCCGCACAAGCTTAGACAATGAGCTGTGGTAATGTCATGCTACATGGGAGTCTGTATCAGATTCTTTTCATAGATATAACATTATAAAGAGCGCTAATCCACATTCACGAACACACACTTCAAACATTAGCAACCGATCACTTAATTACTTTCTGGTAAATAACACCGATACTCAATGCCTGGAAGTCACGTGACTTTCTCGCTGTGTATTAGTGTCTGTTACAGAATTTGCCAAGGGCTCATGGGCTGATGTTTTATGCGAAGAGGGGTATGATGGGACTTATTTTATTACCTACTCTCTCCTGTGATATTAATCATGTCTCAATTTGACTATGATAACTAATCAAAGCATGATCTAAAAAGTGACTTTTTGACTTTAGAGATGCAAGAGAATGCAGCAAAAACACACACCACTGTGAATACTAACTGCTACTACTATTAATACCTACACTGTGGAGGTTCCAGGGGTGAAATAGAAGGAACATCCTTTAGTTATCAGGCTGGAAACAGGTCGCAGATATGGTTCAGGAGAAAGAAACCCTCTCTACTTTTAAGATTTGAGTCCAAATTTCCCTTCATGATGAAGCTCAGATCAACATCAACCATCTCTTACACTCAAATTGCAGGTCTTATTGCTTGATTCCAATTTTTTTGACGAAATATGATTTTTGCATGGTTGTTCACTTTATAATGTAAATGCAACACCACCAGCCTCCTGTAAGGCAAGGCAAGTTTATTTGTGTAGCACATTTCAGCAACAAGGCAATTTAAGGTGCTTCACACGGGACATTGAAACACAATGACAGGGAAAAAGAAACACATTTGAAACATTATAAAAGAAACATGTAAAAGGTGATTAAAAACAGCAAGTAAGAAAACAACACATAAAATCAAAAAAAAAAAAAAAAAAGTAAGATAAGAATGGGCGATACTAGGAATTTTTGTATTGATTTGATGCCAAGTAAATACAGGGCTAGTATTGCCGATACTGATACCAATACTGATTACTTAATAATGATAATAATAATAATAATACATTTTATTTATAGGCGCCTTTCTTGGCACTCAAGGACACCATACAGTAAAACAGGAGAGTTAAAAACAAACAATAAAGCAGAGTAAAAATAAAAGGCAGGTTAAAAATTTGGACCGTGCAGTTGTGTTCACAAAGAGAAAGAGGTCCTAAACAGATGGGTTTTGAGTCTGGATTTGAAGAGAGGAAGTGAAGTGGTGTTTCTGAGATCCGGTAGCAAGGAGTTCCAGAGCTGGGGAGCAGAGCAGCTGAATGCTCTGCTCCCCATGGTGGTGAGACGGGCAGAGGGAACAGTGAGGTGGATGGAGGAGGAAGATCTGAGGGTACGAGAGGGAGTGGCAACATTAAGTAGGTCAGACAGATATGGAGGGGCGAGGTTATGGATGGCCTTGAATGTCATTAGAAGGATTTTAAATTCAATCCGGAACTTAACCTTAACCTTACTTGAAATGTCATGATCATTGCATAATTTTGTGATTTTGCCTTTAGTTAGTTGATTATGATAAAACACAGGACAAAAATTTTAGGCAATTTTAGTTTTGTTTTTTTTTTGTTTTACAACAATTTAACAGTATAAAAATAATAAAATAATTCCTCTTCCATCTCGCATGAACTCTGTGAGGAAATTCAAATAATTTGCTGGACGTACAGAAGAGAAACTGCAACAAAAGTATTGATCTTATCACGCTAGTATCAAACCAATACCAATACTCACCTTGGTATCAATACTATGGATATTTAGATCTATATGCCCAGTGCTAATGTGTGAACAGTCTTAGGTCCTGAAGTGAGAGGATGTGCCATCACACGTTGTACTATGTTTACTGAGATAAATATGGATCTCGCCTGGTCCCGCCTCCAATGCAGAACTGTGACATCTGTCGCATTTCAACGACGTAAAAGTCAGGTGGAATGTGACATGACTGTTCAGCCTGAAGTCGCATTGCAAAAAATCAAATGTGTCAAACTCACTATCATTGAGGGATTTCTGTTGGAAATGTCTGGCCCATTTTTTTATTACACCTGTATGAAAATCACATTTTTCTGGAGTTCATTTTTCCTGCTGGAGGGAGTGCGGTTCACTTGAGGCAGATCAAGCACATGTATTCTGGTCCTGTCCTGATATCGTTGGCTTTTGGGGATAGAGATGATTAAATTGATGTATTCAGTTTTTGGTGTTTTTTTTTTTTTTTTTTTTTTGCACATAATAAAAACAGCAAAAGAAAAAACAACAACATTCAAACAAGTAACAAGATTGTGCAGGAGAGGTTAGAAGCCAAAAAAAAGGCTTATATGAACACCTCCTCCGAAATGAACAATACACAAAAAAAAAAAAACAATATAACTGAATTAATAAACTAAAGTAAAAACAATAAAAATGTAATCCACATTACAAATCAAATACAAATAATATACAGCCTTACATTTTTTCGTGAATTAAAGTCCTTTTCAGATGCTTTTTAAACAATGATAAAGTAGGTCTTGACTGAAGTTCAGGTCTTCAATTATTCCACAGATTTGGTCAACGATATTTCAGAGAATACTGACAGATGTTCATTTTGATACGTCATTGGCTACTCTGTTTTTTAGCATTCCCCCAAACGAATTATGTGAAAGTGACATACAGTATATCCAGTTAGGATACTGCTTGCCGCAGCCAAAAAAGCCATCACCAAATATTGGCTTAAAAAGGACCCGCCCTCAATTTCCTTGGTGATAAAAATTGTCAACCAAACCCATTAAATGGAAATGATGACATACAATCTCCGCCTACAACAGCACAAGGGTGTAAAGTACTGGAAAAAATGGGACTTTTTCATTCAGTCTGTGGACAGTAAACAGTATGTAAATGTCCCAATGCACCTGTGATCATTCCTGTTTGTTTTGTGCCTTATATTAAAACAACAAAAAATAAAGTACAAAAAAAAAAATCTGATATGTATCTGATTTAGGACCACAAATGGAAGTGGTCTGCTGTTCAGACTGTCAAAAAAAAAAAAAAAAAAAAGGGTCACATATGGGTGAGAAGTCGGATTTGGGACACTTTTACCTGCAGTGTGAACGTAACATCAGCCCTTCTGCTTTAGGCTAGGCTAGTGGATCGATTGATTTATGTATTTATCTCGAACATGAATGTCAAACAGAAGAAAATAAAATAAACAAAACACTTAAACATAAGACATATAATACATATTCGAAAAGGAGTGAGAAGAAGTACAACTTATAAACTCCCACCCCTTCTTATATAATTAATAACAATAATAACCTTCCTAGTCTAATCATATCTATACACTATACCATAATATGACTGATACTTACTAGTAAATAATTAGGTTTCTGGTTTTATATTATTATGAACAAATATAATATGATTTACATAAACATATAATACAATAACACATATGTAAATACTAGGCCTGTAACGGTACATGTACCGAACCGAACCGTTTTGGGACACACCTGTTCGGTTCGGTACACAGCTGTACCGAAACAGCACAGTATGATGAGAAAAAGAAAAAGAAACAAAAGACGTTGTTTGATGTGGAACTTTAAATCCGCACAAGTTTCACATGGACATATTGAAGGAGCACACATTGACCCGAAATACAAAACAGCAGCTGATATAAGGTTAAAAAAAACAACAAATATGATGTGAACCTGGAAGGACGAGACTGAAGACGCTCTGTCACCATTACAGTCCAGTTTGGGATCAGTTCAGGTCCCGGTGAAAGACAACAACGGGGAAAGAGACGCTGATAAGACGAACGTTGTTTGGCCCCTAGGAACTACGGTAGATCTACAACACTTACACTAACTCTGTCTGTGTCTCTCTCTCACGCACGCTGTATAACAGAGGAATAGAACTCGGAGTTGGACGTTGAAAGTATATAAAAATAAAGTTTCACTTTCGTTTCACGCCAGTGTTAGTTACGTTAGGATTGGACCGCACCCCCCACCCCCCCGGCTCCAACCAAAAAAAAAACAAACAAAAAAAACAACAAACAAACCATTCCCCAGACAAATCGCACCTTGCACACACACACACACACACACACATAAAGTGTCGTAAACAGTTTGTTCTCTGTCCTAAAATAAATCATTTGGTTCAGTTTGTTGTCAATGTTGCTCTTCAGTTTGTTTAAACAGAATACCAGTTTACCCTCCTGTTAATGTTGCACTTCATGCAGAATTTTTTTGCTGATATTTTTCTGCAGAATGTGAACTGACAGAACTGTGATTAGATTTTTTTTTGTTTGTTTGAAACTACCTTTCAGGGAATAGTGCAATACTAATGTTTAAAATACATTTAGTAATATTAATAATTTATTTTATTTTCTATTTGATTTATAGCAGCAGAATTATATTATTCCTGTTTTCCTATATTCTATTGTCTCCAAAAATTGGGGGGAAATGTTCAAAAATTCATAAATGTATTAAAGACATTTTGAGGGGTTTTCTTTCTTCCCGTACGGAACCGAAAAAAAAAAAAAAAAAAAAAACGAACCGTGGCTTTCTAAACCGAAAACGTACAGAACCGAAAATTTTGTGTACCGTTACAGGCCTAGTAAATACATATTCATACACAGATCTATATACACACATATACACCTACACACACATACACACCTATACATACATATACACACACTTACTACATACTTGTACATCTTTATCACACCCAGTGATTCCCAACACCTCCCTCATCCCTGTAGCTCTGAAAAATTGTGTCTTTGTACCTCTTTTCAAATTCTTTCATGCTTGGACATTGCTTTAACTCTATTAAATCTGTTCCACAGTCTCACCCCACTGACAGAAACACAAAAACCCTTCCTAGTTGTGCATATTATGGGAATTTTAAAGTTAATTTTCCCCCTTAAATCATAACCCCCCTCATGAATACTGAATACTTTCTGTATATGTATTGGTAAAAGATTATTTTTAGCTTTGTACATTATTTGAGCTGTTTGATATTCCACAATGTCTGTGAACTTGAGTAATTTTGACTGTAAGAATAATTAGTTTGTGTGTTCCTGGTAGCCAACGTTATGAATGATCCGTATTGCTCTTTTTTGAATAACAGTTAGTGGCTGTAATGAGGTCTTGTAGTTGTTACCCCAGATCTCAGTACAGTACTGTAAATATGGTGAAACTAGGGAACAGGATCTCCCATAATGCATAATACTCCTTTCATTCTATCTCCTTCTATGCAACTATTAGATGTCAACAACTTCGATTCCGTTCACCCCTGGCATTAAAAATGTAATCTGTGGCCTAGACTGTCTGTCTGCACTCAAATGCAAGTCAATTTTAATATTCACATTTTCCATAGTGTCCCAACTTTTTCTTATTTGAGGTTGAAAATGAAATAGAATAAAACAGAATAAGGAGAAGAGTACAGGCCTAAATACCGGAGCTCTTGAGTATGTTCTGCTGCAAACACTGTGGATATGGAGTCTGCAAATCCCACAACAGATAACCTCAAACTTCAGATAAGCGTGTCATATTTTACGCTTTCTGAAAGTTCAAAACATAAAAGGAGGTGGATTAAACAGTGTAAAAGAGCTCACTCACAGATGAATTCCCCCAAGTTGGGTCTATTTATAGATAGAGAATTTTGGTGGTTCTTCACTGATATTGCCTTCATTTTATTTTATAGGTTTCTGGGAACTTGTTATTAGATTTTTTTTTTTCCCTTTTCCATGATATATCCTAAAAAACTAATGGTATCGTTCAGTTTTAGCAGTTCTGAAATACAAGTGGCAAGTAGACCGAAAGGACCATGATATACATTTGAAAGCTGCATTCACAACACAGTATTTATTTGATTGATAAAAACTTCCTAGGACGCAGAAGAAAACATGTTCATCACTGAGGTTTTTCTTTTATGTGATTTATAGTATTTACTCAGCATTGAATGGTCGTCAGCTGCTGAAGGTACCTTAATTTGAAGGAGGTTTGCATCAGAAGCAGGTCTTTATTTTGGATTTCCTTAGTTAGTTTGTCACGCAATTATAAATGACTGTTTTTTAATATCAAGAACGCAGAGTACGGTCTTGTGAACTTGGCGAGGACGGTCTTGGTAAGAACGGTCCCAGAAAACAGACTTCCTAACAACGCAAGTCTATCTATAATTGAACGGCTGGTACTTGTGAACTTTCCTCCCTGTCTCCGCTGTAATTCTGCCATTGGCTCCCTAACGTATTTCCCTTAAATCACCACAATGTCATTCGATTTGATTTCAGTGCATTTGTACAACTATTCATGTAATTTATTAATTTTGTATATTTTTCAAAAGTGTACTACATTCCGTTGAATCCCATATCATGATAATAAAGATGTATTTCTCGCTATTCTGCCTCTCGCTCGTGTTCTAACATTATTTATTTATTTATTTGCACAAAATAAAAACAGCAATGAAAAAAACAAAAACATTCAAACAAGTAACAAAATTGTGCAGGAGAGGTTAGAAGCCAAAAAAGAAGGCTTATATGAATACCTCCCCCGAAATGAACAATACACAAAAAAAAAGAATTCAAAAATACAATATAACTGAAATAATAAACTAAAGTAAAAACAATAAAAATGTAATCCACATTACAAAACATCAAATACAAATCAAATAATATACAGCCTTACATTTTTTCATGAATTAAAGTCCTTCTCAGATGCTTTTTAAACAATGATAAAGTAGATGTTGATTGAAGTTCAGGTCTTAGATTATTCCACAGATTTGGTCCACGATATTTCACAGAATACTGACAGACTGAAGTTTGGCAGTACGGATGATAAAATTTGCTTGAAAATGGTGTCGGAAAGTTGTGAATAACAGAAGACAACATAAAGAAATTGTGAAAAACTTGAGGAAGAATATGAGTTAAGTGAACATGTTTGTACATGAAGACACAGGTCTGGTAAATATCACATGATCTAATGACTGTCATCTAGTCGATAAAACATTTCTGAATCAACCCTTTCATGCACGAATTATGAGAACCTTAATCTTTTTTTTTTTTTCCTGAGTGTTTTTATTCCTCTTTAGGCATGAAAAAAACAATGCGATTGAAAATTTTCTTCTGAAAAATAAATTTAAATAAATAAATAAATAAATAAATAAATAATAAAAATAATTTAAAAAAATACATAAAAAAAATAATAATGAAAAAAAAAAATTCGTATGAACCTATTTTTCATGAAGTTGCAAAAATGTCCACTCAGCTGGACACCACATGTTTAATTTTTGATGCACAGAAACATGTATTTACTGATAAATTGTGTGAAAACTATGGGGAGGCCTTGTGATTCTGGGGGATTATGCTCAGGAGAGATCTACATAATGTGAGCAATTTATGTCAGAAAAGATATGTAGTGTCTTAAAACTTCAATAAAGATATGTGTAAAAAAAAAAAAATGAAATTAAATTAAAAAAAAAAAAATCCATGAATATACAAGAGAACAGCTGTAGAATAGCTGTCCACTGGAGTGACCACTATGCATGAAAGGGTTAAGTTAGCATAGAATAGAGTGCTGCAACCTGAACCAAGCCTGACGGGACTTGACAGGTTGGGTTCAGACACAAAATTTAGGAGTGCTGTTTGGGTTCGGACACAAAATTTGAAGTGCCTGTGAGATTCGGACGCAAATGTGACGGGCACGGGTCGAGTTTAGACAGAAATCTGCGGCCCGTGCCAGGCTCTATCACAGAAGCTGCCATAGCATTCGAGAGTAGCACAAGGTGCATCATGGGATATTTTCCCAGTCAAGTCTACACAAGTAATCAACCAGTGCATCCTTGGTTTAAGCTAGCAGACAAGACCAACATCTGGGTATTCCACGTGTTCTTGGTTTATGCGAACTTTCAAATGGAACAGTACTCGGGCCGCGACTAATGACGATTCACGAGAACGGAAGAACAGATGAGAATGCGTATTGAGAAACGGCTAATGTGAGTACAAGACCTTGTTTTGATCCGCTTGTGTTTGCGCTTAAGTGATTTAGTGATTTATTCCAAACATGCAATGAAATTTAACATATATGCACGAGCAAAACATACATAATAATACAAATATCACGAATCATAACAATCTTAGACAGAAGGAAAGCACAATAGTTCCATTTACATGCCCGAAAAGGGGTGGGAAGAACTGCAACTTATTTAATCCCACCCCCTCTCCCTACAATATTATTAATAATATATGTCTCTTCCTTTTACATTACTCTTCTATATTTATATATCTATTCACACACACACACTCATTCATCCACATACACACACATATGTTTATATATATACACAACATGCAAATACACCTATAATCTTTTACCAATGCCTTTGTTAGTTGTGCTTTCCAACTACTTAAGGTATTTTGTTGGACAGAAACCATTCTTTGTTTAACATAGCTTTTAATGGGAAAGTGTTGTCTTATTGTAACTTTGTAGAAAAGATAGTTTTGCTGAAAATGTAGACAGTGAAATCAAACGATAATAGGTGAGAGCAGAACACTTCGGGCCATTTCATTAATCTCAATGATCTTGATTACTAACTGGTCCAACGGGTACAGAGGCTTTGTGTTGAAAACAACCCACGTAGCAAAATGCAAGGAATGAGATTAGAATACTGAACCAGTGGTCTTCTGGCCTCCACCCACACATGTTCTTCAAGATCAACCAAGGAAATGGAAGGTCCCAGTAAGTACATGAGACCTCAAACATACATTTAAATCTTTCTTCAACACTCATATCGTTTTCATGTAACTAGCTGAAATCTAAACACACAAACTGAGACTTCTTTCTGTGCAAATTCCTACAAATGTTTCGTGCTTGTTCATTTATTCATGACTAGTGTTGGCTAATCGCCCCCAAATCAAATACAATAAACAAACCAATATGGCATTAATTGTGAAACAGCAAAAAACACAGAACTGCAGAAGCAAAATTTAGACAAAGACTAATTCTAACAAGCAGCTGTAGAACTGAGAGGGTGAAGCAGTTGGGACGCTGAGACAAAAGCTAAAGCCAGTTTCATGCAGCCTCTGGTTAACTTGAAACATCCACTCTTTATTGGGAACCACAATCTAAACCACATCAGTTTCAAATGGTTCAAATATGATGCTAACTCTAATTCAACCCATGTCCTCTAAGTAGGTCACCAGTGACCAAATGGATGTTAAGGTTGTTAAACAGCCAGATAGAAATTTTTATTAAAATGCATTCAGGAGCAATGTGCAATGGCAATGTTGTACTTCATGGTATGTAAGAGCGAAGTGAGAGAGCCTCTGTGAATTCAAGGCAAATCTACCAGACCTGACTTTTGTTGTGTATTCCTGGGTATGCAGCACATGCTAGTTTTCTGAGTTACAAATAATTAGGCTGAAAAATGGAAAACTTAGGTACCTAACAATGTACACTGAGAAAAATTATCCAAATTTCAGAGCCTGATAAATGCTTATTATCAAGATAAAACATTTAAGAGTCACTTTTTGACCACAATAAGGTACAAACTAATAATACTGTTCAACCAGCATCCTAATATGTCACAACCTGTTGGAATATCTCAGCAAAGCAAATGTGCTCAGCAACAACTGTCAAGAACATCTGAGAGGGATACATCTATTGGAGTAAAATGTACATTCTTAATTCAGCCCCCCAAAATTGAGGGAAAGAAGTGTTCTATTTCTATTTTTGTCTGGTTTGTTTCAAAGGTTGAGTACATGACATCTTTGGAAACTGTTGGCTTTTGTGAAGTTTACCGTCTGCTGTGCTGGGCTTTGGTTGCTAACTTTCTAAACAGTTCAGTTCATGTGCCCAGCTCACGATGCCCAACAGAGGATATTACAGACCCCATCCCCTGGTTATCCTTTCTCACAGATGATAAATGAGTGGATAATCTGTGGCTACACTGAAGCAGGCCCAGGACAGTGATGTGGTCCCTGGTGCCTTGGGCCTGCTTGAGGGCATGCTTGGCCCCCCAGGGCATGGCGACTTTTCTTGTTGACGCCATCTGAAACCCCAACTAGTCACAGTTGTAGATCTGACAGGGTAGCTCTTTGGGCTCCTTTAGGGTGAGGAGCTGAACCTTTTCTTTGATAGAGCATTATTTCTTCTTTGCATTGGATGGTGGTCTGTGGTCGGTAACGTCTGGGATCCATGAAGTGAGGCAGCAGTGGCTTTTCCATTGGACATCTGTGCAAAACTTTACTGATATTTACTAAATGTTGAAAAAAACAGAAGTGTGTTAGGTTGTTTTTTCCATTCAATCACAAATGCGATGATTTGTTTATTTATTATCGCAAGATGACACGAGAAGTCATACCATAAACATGGCAATGAACATAAACATCATGTTGATTTCCAGATATATTCATTATTATCATATATTACCCTTCTATCCTGTACTAAATAAAAAAAAATGATTTGGTTTCCTGGTGTGTCCACACATACTGTGCCATATTTCTTTTAAAACTCTTCTTCTTCACTTGTTGCAACGTCCGTCAACATCTGTTTTTTTTTTTTTATTCGCGTGACTCCAGTTGCGGATAAAGGTCTTTCCATTGCAGTTTTGCATGATATACCATTTGTGCTGCATCCGAAAAACCACTTCTTGCCAGTGCAAAAACTTTTAATTGAAAAATGAGAGTTTTGGCATAGTTGTCGTTTTTCCACTAGGTAAATATTTATGCACAAGTTATATTTGCGCAGTTTCAGGGTCAATGAAAAAGCGTCTTGTGATGTTTTTGCCACCTGAGGCTCACCCACAAGTCTTATGGGCCCATTTCTGATCAGTTTGTACTGTGCAGTAATGAAATAACGGAAGGACCCAGAAGGAGACTATCACAATAAATAAAGAACTTATTAAGCAAAATTAAAGTTAAAATATCCAACTGATAATGTCAGCCAACAGCAGGGACATGGAGGCATGAAACAGAAAAATGTCAGATGTGACAAACTGACCAGGAACAAAAGGAAATTGAGTGGATTATATATAGAGTGGGTGATTGTAGAATCAGGGCCGTTTCGAGATATCTGGGGACCCTAGGCAAGAAAGTAAAGTGAGGCCCCTAATACGCGAAGATGTGGTGGTCGAATCACCGAAGAAGAAAAATAATAATAATTATTATTAGGCCTATTTCTTATATAATAATATGCAATTAGTACTGATTGTGATAGATTTAATAATGATAAGATTTTTTTTCCTAGACTGTGATGTAACTAATTCCGTGTAGCCTGATAAATACCTTCAGCTTGTGAGGAGGTGGCATTGTCACTATCAATTGGCGCTAACAGAAATTTAAGCAACGCGTCTAAAAAAGCAAAAAAAAAAAAAGGCATTTGGTGAGTAAGCTTACTTTTGTCCGTATTCGAGAAGTATATGATTAAAGTGTGGAGAATTTGATAGTAACTTTGCAGGAGAAGAACGTCACTTCCCATAATGCACCAAAATGTAACGTCAGACTTAATCGGCAAAACTACCTGAGCACATGGTGCAAAGTGTTGTGATGTGTTGATGGGCAAGTGTAGGAAATATAGATAATTACAGAGTTTAAAATGTAGGATTGTGATTACACGGTTGACAGACATGGATCACAGACATGGTTCACAGACACCGCCATTCATTTTTTTTTTTTTGATGTTGTATTTGAATATTCTGAATATTTGACGATTTTGAAAAGTGTTGTAATTTCCTAATTATTGTAATTGTTCCTGAACGCCTCATGTATAGTTTACGTGTGCCTCCGTGAACGTGAACAGAACTCAGTTCGGCAGTGAGGGCACAGAGCTGATGTGAAGGACTGAACTAATGTTGGACTGAAAATACAAACTTTTGCTGCAGTCCTACTCTAGTCCTCTTCTGTGCCTAAACCAGCTGACACACAAGGAACAGACGTACTGATGAGACGGACAAACGCAATGGAAAAGGGACATTTTTCTACTAATGGGATGGAGAGATCACCAACGGAAATTGCTAGCTAACCGAAAATGTCCACTGAACTGGACGGACTATTTGTCCAAACTGGATGGGATTCATAGGACCAGACCATTTTGTTTGGAATACAGTTGTGTGGGTGACCGCAGCAGGAGCAGACAACCGTCCAGAGTAAGTGAAAACACTTCAGTAGGCTTAGCTTTGGCTTTTCAGGACTAAATACTGTTAATACTGTAGTACTTTGGTCCTCCACATCCAAATTATTTAGCTCAAAAGAAGTTTTGGAATGCTGTACAACAGTAGAAAAGGGCGATGGAGAAGTTGTGTTTCTTTTCTCCTTAAATTCTCCAACAGAACACAGTTGTGTTGTGTGTATATGATTAGTTCTTGAACTGAATCCTCTCCCTCTCATGCTAACATCTATCTGTGTGTTTGGTCACTGATGTGAGGGCTTTTGTTCGCACACTTTCAAACATATCACACAGTTGTAGCCTATTTGGAGAAAACAATGCTTTACTTAATACTTACCACTGTGTCATTGGCGTTTTTCCTCTTCTTCTTCTTTTTTTGTTTTTTTCAAATCCTGAAGGGTAGAAGCACTTCATCATTGCTGTTCTTTTAAAATGGCCGCCGCCGTGCTCAGTGTGGACAGACCGTTTGTTCCTCCACTGACAGCAAGTGGGGGGTGTGATGGGGGGTGCGTGAGGGCGGAGGTCACTTCTACATGACCCTCATAGTGTTTGTCATTGCATAGGGGGAATCCCTCTAGTTTGGGGGGCCCCAGTCACAAAACAGTACAGGAGAGGGTTAGCGCTGCCTCACTGTGGTGGTGTGTTTACAATGGATGGTTTTTAATAAGTTGTACAGATAAATGACCATGCGGCCCTCGGGGGCCCTCTTCAGCGAGGGGGCCCTAGGCAGCTGCCTACCTTGCCTACGTCATCCCGGCGGCTCTGTGCAGAATAGAGAACAGGTGAGTCTGGTTTGGAGGCTGCAGGTGAGAGGAGGTGTGGTCAGGAGGATGGAGATTGAAATGTGTGGAGAGATGGAGCAAGGAAATGATGGAGGTAAAATAGATGAGGATGCACCAGAAGGCCAGCCTTCAAAATAAAACAGGAAACCCAATGAAAACCATCACAGTCTGGTCAAACACCTCTCTTGGTGACTGTGGGTGGTGCAGGCTGTAGATCAGGGGTGTCCAATCCTGGTCATTGAGAGCTACTATCCTGCATGTTTTAGTTTTAATACTACTAATAATAATACTAATACTAATAATACTAATACTAATAATACTAATACTACTACTACTACTACTACTACTAATAATAATAATAATAATAATAATAATGGGGTGGCCATGGCTCAGTTGGTAGAGCGGGTCGTCCAATAAGTGAAGGGTTGGCGGTTCGAATTCCGCTCTGTCCATGTGCTGTTGTGTCCTTGGGCAAGACACTTCACCCCCCCTTGCCTCCAGTGCTGCTACTCACACTGGTGTATGAATGTGTGTGAATGTTTGGTGGTGGTCGGAGGGGCCGTAGGCGCAGATTGGCAGCCACGCTTCCATCAGTCTGCTCCAGGGCAGCTGTGGATACGTATGTAGTTTACCACCACCAGAGGGAGGATGTGAGAGTGAATGAATAATGGATCCACTGTATGCACTTTGAGTATGCATTCATAGAAAAGCGCTATATAAATCTAATCCATTATTATTATGTTGTCCTGAGCTGCCGACAAAAAAGCTAGCTGAAACTGTCCTGCCGTTTGGTGATTATTAGCAAATAGCAAGATAGCAAAACATATCACCACCAAGAATACCACTGTAACCCACCTTACCCACAGCCCTGGTGAAACAAGCAATATTTCAGGGTTACATTTACTTAAACAGGTCATAGTTTGTTACCTCCGCCAAGGAGGTTATGTTTTTGCCAGGGTTTGTTTGTTTGTCTGTTTGTTTGTTTGTTTGTCTGTCCGTTAGTGTGCAACATAACTCAAAAAGTTATGGACAGATTTGGATGAAATTTTCAGGGTTTGTTGGAAATGGGATAAGGAAGAAATGATTAAATTTTGGTGGTGATCGGGGGTGGGGGGGCCCACGGGGGGGGGCACTGATCAGCCTTGGCGGAGGTCTGCGCTCTCCGAGTGCTTCTAGTTCAAACATGCCATGATCATCACAAAATGAAAACACATGGTTTAAGACACGTGGTGTAATTCTTAAAATTCCCATGACAATTTTCACTGTTGCTACTGTAGAGGAGCAGAACACAATCACTGAAGAACTCAAAAGTGAACATAAGGATTTTGTTTAAGTCCCCAAAGGACAGTATATAAAAAGAACCATAAGTTCAATCAAATAAATCAATATCAGATAAGTGTGGTATAGGTAGATAGAAGTGTTACTAGGACCAAAATGCAAATGAATGAATTTTTAACATAACCTCCAATCCGACAACGCCACTCTAGGAATTTCACCCAGAGAATTTCTATACCCTCTGTTAACAAATATAACCCAGCGGGCACACAGGTTCAGTTATACAAAAGAGGGGGTCGAGATGTGGTTCCAAGTAAGAAGATAAAATGATTTTTTAATACAAATAGAAATCTTTAAAATACAGTTCAATACAATACATATTAAAAGGTGTGCAGGGAAAACAAAATAAACAATCCAAAAAAAATGTTCATTCAGGGTTGGAGCCTTACCAGTGGACGTAGAGAAGGGACACAAAGCAGCAGTTTTACGGATATGCAAAGCAGCAGTATTTCTGGCTCAGTCCAATTACCAACAGCAGGAGTGACGATTCTGTCCACTCGGCATCTAAAAAGGAAAAACGCGATGTTACCCAACCCGGAAACAATAGGCTAATGCTAGCACACCTACACAGAGACCTGCCATCATCATACCCCAGAACGAGACCTAAAAGAAGCGACAATGGCTGCTAAGTGAACAAAGCAAAGTAAGATAAATTATAACCTAATTAGCGGCTGCAACCATACCTGAAGGAGCGCAGCACAGGGTCAACCAGACAACGCGGAAGCGAACAGGAAGTGCGTCAAAGAGAGCAAGAGGCCTCAAGATGGCAAACTCCCATTTATATAGAGCAGACCCACAGCAATTGGCCAGTGAGCAAGATGGTCCAACCTCAATTCAATCAGCATTGCATGTCTTGCTGCCACATAAGTTAACCTTTATAAAGTGTAGTTACTTTAAAGGTGCCCTGCCACAGGTATTTCATTACTTTTGTGGTAATGTCTGAAGTTTGACCATGGACTCTAACATTTTTTGTGGAAAAAATCCCTTGGTTACCAAGTTTCAAGCCATTCTAATGTGGTATAGAAAGCCTGTTGGAAGACTCAGCTTGATTTGCGCCAGTTCTCATGAATTTTCAACATGCTAATCTGCTAAACTCTGATTGGCTAACAGCTGGCCAATGAGCTCTTGCATAACCTAGCACTTCCTTGAGTTGATAATAGTATTTTACTCACGGACTGAGCAGCGGTCATTGACTGCTGCAGTGGTCCTGCTTTAGGCTTCAACAGCCTCTGCTGAACTCACCTAAGATGATGAAGTCACTGTCTTCCAAATGTGAGGAACAGAGAGTTAATTTTGAATTATAGTGTTGTGCCATTGTTCCAAAAATAAACTGAAGTCATTTGATCCTCAACTCTGGGGTCTTGGGCAGCATGTGATTGTTGAAGTTCTGTTCGAGCATAGCACACAAGAACGTTGACGTTGAGCCATCCTTGCTGTATATGAAAACTGTCACTGAGCTAGACAAATTCTGTGGGCGTGGTCTCACCAGGGCGAGCTCATGAATACTAATGAGCTCAGGCAACAACACGTCACACTGACCAGCTTTAATAATTAACCTGATTTCTCTGCATATTTCTTTTCAGTGTCAATAGCAGACAGAGGAGGTAGTGGTTGATTTTCAAATTCACTACATAACACAAACACCTATGGACCTAACATATAAAAAAACAAAAAAAAAAACAATAAAAAAAAAAGGAAAAATGCCTTTGTGTGGCAGGGCACCTTTAAGACTTGTTAAATGTTGCTGTTTATAGCGGTCTTACTGTGTGTGTTGCAGTTTAGTGGACTTTTATTTTGAACAGACATGCTTCGTACATGATGTGATGTCAGTTCAGTATAAAATGTTGGTGTAATATGGCGGATCTATGGATGCTGTAAAAGAGTAGGTCGCTGCTACACCAAGTTAGAGACATATTAAATAATTCTGTAAGTTTAGAACAAATAGACCCAGTAGAGGCTAAAGAGAAAAACAAGTGAAGTATCACTTATTTTCATGGTCCTAAAGCACCTTAACAAAAGTGTTCCCTAGATATCACACATAAACCCTTTTATACAGATGTGTAGATGCAACTAAACCTCATTTTAAAGGCTGGTATCATGTACAGTCTAAATCACAGATGTCAAACATGCGGCCCGGGGGCCAAATCTGGCCCATCAAAGGGTCCAATCTGACCAATAGGATGAATTTGTGAAATGCAAAAATGACACTGAAGATATTAATCAATAGTGTAAAAATCATGTTATTTCAGGTTCCATTCATACACATATAAACCAGTTAGGTCTCAGTTGGGTCAGACCAGAAAAATACTGTCACAGTAACCTATAAATAATGACTACTGCAGATTTTATCCTTGTTTTAGTGTGAAAAAAAGTAAAATTACATGAAAATGTTTACATTAACAAACTGTCCTTTTACAGAAAATGCGAATAACCTGAAGAAATGAACAACCTGAAATGTCTTCAGAAAAGTAAATGCAATGTTATCAATATTATACCTGTTACTAAATGTTTTGTGTATTTGTATTTGTAATGTAAGTTGTAATGCACATGTGTAAATGATAAACTGATAAACTGAGGCAGAATATTGTTAAAACGCCACTTGTTTTTCTTAAGACATTTCAAGTTGTTCACGTTATTCAGATTTTTAAGGAAACGATGTAGATATAAACATTATCATAATGTAATTTTACTTTTTTTCACTGGTATTCCTTTACTGGTGAATATGGCCCCTGAACTAAAGTGAGTTTGACACCCCTGGTCTAAATGGTTTACACCTTAAAAATGAAGTCAGCTAATATCGGCAGAGCACCACATACTTCACCCAATCACATGGGCATGTGTGGATCTTACAATAAAGATTAAACCGCTAAATATTACATTACAGTACAAATAATCACATCAGTGATATAATCAAATATATATATATAAAAAAAGCAAACAGCCAGTTGTGTAGGAAAACATGGTTCATTAAATTAAGTTTAATTTATCATATGCTGGTGTCTGGTTTAATGAAAGTAATTTGTTCTAATCACGACATTCATGTCTTTATCAGAGGAAGAGGAAATTAACCTGCGTTTTCATCAATTCAATTACACCATCATTAGTGTATTTTTTAATCACAAGACTGATTCTCTTATTTTCACCTCCTGTAACAGCCTAATGACATCGATGTATTTTTATTTCTCACACTGTCTCACTTTATTCCCCCAATTAATGTAACTGATATCTGTGTTGTCAGCCTTCGTTGGCACAGGAACGTCTTGTGAAAAGTCTTCCCTGGTCCATTGTCACTGCAGTGTGAGGCTGTACGGGCTACATTTTGTATTCAGAATAAGTATGTTTTTCTGCACACATTCTAACACGGAGCAGGTGTATATGCGTGTCACAGTGACAGGTTTCATAGTATAGGTGACAGTGTATCATCTTTGTGCTTTGGGCAATCCAGCCACATACATTAATTGATGCTGCAAAAGGATGTTGGACTGGGTGTAATATGTATGTGTGTGTGCACGTGCACTCATGTATTCATGGCCCTTGAATGGAAGATGGATTAGTGTTAGCGTAGTGGGGCTGTTGGAGGTAATGGTGGAGCATTCTGAATGAGTAAAGAGGCTATAATGCTGATGTGATGTTGTGGCCTTTGGCACTGGATTTAAATGGGCTTATTCTTTATGGCTAATCTCCATCTAGACACCCACACTGAAACATATAGCACTAAAAAACAGGCTACAGAGAAGGGAATTTAGGATGTGTGATAGAGCTAGTACTCACCACTAGAAAACTTCATTACCGTAGAAAGAAAACACTGTAACTTAAGTATTACAACTTCTCTATATTACATCCTTCTCTTATTTTATTCTTAATGACTTTCTCAAAATAATTAATTTCCTGATATCTCTAAGATTCTATGACTCTTTTCTGAATGTCAGATTTTTGTGTTTCCCTCAGTGTTCATACTTTACATGAAGTACCCTACAACTAAGTTTTATGAAAATCACTGCAATACACTGTAAAAAATGACCGTAGAATTAACACCAAAAAGTTCTAAAATTACAATATAAAAAAACTGTAAGTGAAAATACGATGTGAAATTGTTTATTTGAAAAGATTTCTGTCTCAATGATTAAATCAAATATAACTGTAGTTTTTACAGGAAGAGTACGTTAACAAAACCAAAATTGTATGTACAAATTATGTATTCTTATTGTTTTGAGAAAACAAAACTGTGAATATAAAAACAATGTGGTGTCGTTTAAATGGCAAAACCATAATGTTGAAATAACAGCCAATTCTCATACTATTTTAAAATTAAAAAAGTAATAAAAAAGTCAATTTAACATTTTAACCCTTTCATGCATAGTAGTCAGTACAGTGGACAGCTATTCCGAAGCTGTTCTCCTTTATATTTATGGGGTTTGATGTTTAAGTTGCCAACACAGTGGACGCTTGTACATGATCCCACACACTGTCACCTATTGGACAGTCATGGGAAGTGCATTTGTTTTTTTACTCATAACCAAGATGGCTGACAGGAAGTCAGAAATGCTGAACATCCCAGGAATATCTGGTAAATCTTTCTATATCAGGACACCCCTGAAAGTAGGAAAAATATGCTAGCATCAAGTAACATCTAAGGATTAAAAGCAGTGTTAAAAATTCCAGGTATTTATATTATATTGGAAAAAAATTACAATCAAACACATCCACTAAATTGAATGCCATGCATCATTGGCTGTATTTCAATTGCAAACTATACCATTACTGTAACTTTACTGTTTTTGTTAAACTTGTTCTGCTTCAACATGTTTTAGTGCAAATCAATTGCTAATTGTACTTAGAGCAGTTTTGATTTTTTTTTTTTTTGCATAATATTTTCATAAAGTGAGTAACAACTAGTATTTGAATATGTAAAAATGTGAGAAAACGTCAGATTAGGAGCATTAAAAGTGTTTTACTGAATAGTTTTCCCACAGTACATCATGTTCTGATGTTAAATACACACTTCTTTACTTCAAATGTTAAATGTACGTATATTGGACATTCTTGTAACTCCATGAAAAATAGTTGTATAAAAAAAAAAAAAAAAAAAAAAAAAAAAGCAATTGCATTGTTTTTACATGGCTAAAAGGAATGAAAACACTCAGGAAAACAATCTTGACTAAGGTTCTCATAATTCATGCATGACAGGGTTATACATGTGAATATCACTGAAATCCAATGTTAAGTATACATGTTTAAAAGGTTAAATCTACATGTTACTCCGTAAATATGTTTACAGTTTGATGTGTTTTTACAGTGTTGTTCTGGTAACCACAGCTGCTACTTTTTTTCCTGTTTAAAAAAAAAAAAAATTTTTTTTTTTACAGTGTAGTTTTTTTTTTTATAATCCTCCAGAAAAGACACCAAACACAACCTGATTGGTGGATGTACTTAAAATAATATTCATACACTACCTCGCACATAATCAAGCATAAGCAATGGAAAATACTTTTACTTAAAGTGAATTATTCATTTTGTTGAAAGCTTGATCAGTAGAGCCTACTTATTCAAATATCACAAAGTGGCCATTAATTATAGAAGTACCATAATTATACTTTAACAAGGATTGTGTCGTATAAAGCAGAACAGAATTTAATTTCATTAAAGCTCATTAAAGATAAAAACGTGCTACTTTAATGGCAGATTTGTATGGGAATAAGTGCAGGGTGGGAGGAGAGTTTATTAGCATGCGTGTCTGTGTCTTTGTATTTAGCATATGTTCGCTGTGAGAGAGTATGAATCATATACAGGGCCGCTCTTTGAATCCCTCTTTGTGCGAGTATTCAGTCCTCTGGAGAAGTGCCAAATGAGATCAACTGCAGTGGAATCCCTTTGCTTCCAGAGACACAAACACATCAATTACTGCTCCGCATCCCTGCCTGCCTGCCTGCCCACCCTGGCTCTCCATCTCATCCTTACCATCCCTCCGTCTTCCTCTTAACTCTGCACTCCTCTCATCGTTTCTGTCATCGTATTCTGTCCATCGCGTTTTTTTTTTTTTTGTTTTTTTTTCCACCAGTGGAACCAGAGGGAATTAAGCAAACATATGCAAAACGCTCAAACCTATGTGTGTTCTACCCTCCGTTTGCTATAAAAGGAGCTTTATATATGTAAATTAAACATGTAAATACGAGGGTGGGCAGGCGTCTTTGCAAGTGAAACATGGCCCGCGGGAGAATCTGCACACTTTCATCTTCAGTTTAAACCATGTTACCATTGTATGTGTGTATGTATGTTTGTGCGCTTTGACTACATATATGCAATCATACACCAAATTAACATTTAATTTACAATTTTGCATCATTATGCTATTAAAAATAATCAGTCACCAGCATAGCATTAGGTGGACGGGTAACATTGCCATTCATAAGAGCCACAATCCCTTATGGCTTCTATTCTTCACTAGAGAAATATTAGCCAGTGATTGGCAGTTGAAAATGTTAGCATGCCCTTCATAACACGCAGCCTAATATTACAGCTGGTGATTGAGAAACCACACTTGTATCCAATTACATAGGCACATATCTCTACACATCCTGTGCTAATAAATGCCCCGGATTCATGGCTGCTTAATCTCAAGGGAAAAACACACATATAAAGCCACACACCACACAAAATGAGATCTTGCATACGGCAGAGCTGAGGAGCCTACTTACTTTTTTTTTTTTTTATCACCGACCGCCCACACACATTGTGTGTCGAGTTAGTGCAGACACAGAAGACTGAGAGATGATGGAGTGAAGGTGTTTGGAGAAGGAAAGGAGAAAGAAAATAATAAATCTGTAAAAACTTCATATTAAATTAAGCTCCTAATAAATCAATGATAATTAAATCTTTTGTGAGATTGAGTTAGAGATATTGCCAACCCTAATGCCACATTTCCACAAAAAAAAACTACATTAGCTGATTGGATCATTTCATTTCCAGATCACAGATACAGATGATATTCTATTTTTTGTCTCATGACTGCCATGATCCCATAGTATTACAAATATTCACTTAACAGCACTGTTAAGTAAATGTTGATAACAAGCTAAAGAATTACATCCCATCATTATCTTGCTTGTGAATTGGAGTCAACATGTAGATACACTCTTGGGTATTGTGTACTCGATTGCAGTAATGGTTAGACGTGGCCCCAACAGAGTCTTTGACCCCTTAGTTTAGATCTGCACTGAGGCTCAAGCATTTTTATTTCCAATATGCCATGTGTGCAATACAAAGACTTACTGGCAACAGAGGTGTATGTATAAGATAAGATAAGATAAGATGTCCATCACCAGGAAAAGTTGCCGTGTTATAGCAATACAAGCAAGAAGCTAAGTTCTGTAAAAAAAAAAAAAAAAAAAAAGTATAAATATTGTGGTTGAAAATGTGACTAAATAACTGGCCCAATTGCACATTTAACACCTGCACACTCTGTTACATGATGCGATCAGAAACATGGATTTTAACCCAAAGACCCAGTACCACTTTTGTGGCAGTTCCCAAATAATTTTTTCTCTCTATTTTAACCGTTCTTAAGTGATTCATCACTATTTAATATAATATTATCCTTTGCATTTTCAATTTTTTCAGTTGAAGGTGGGGTGCAAGATGTTTTCCTGGAGCATTTTTTTACTATATTGCTTAAAATCCTCTTCACACCCCAATTACCACCAATTAATTAAATGCTCAAACACAAAAATACAAAAATTTAGTCACCTGTGGAATGGACAGGACTGAAAAAATACCATCAAATCATTTTGAGCACCCAATCAAAATGATTGAACGGTGATATGTCTATTAAACTCAGCTGTCGGTTGTCCCTCCCCCCTCTACACGTACGCTTCTTCGTGCATGAATCTCAAAGGTTTGGAGCACTTGTACAGGAAACGAAGCCAGAGTCAGAGCTTGGCTATATTGGCTAAATTAGGATGGAAAGTTCATCGGCAAACTGTTTTGTCACTAACATAAATCAGTAGTAAATGTAATGTTAGCCAGATAGGTATGAACTGGGGCTGTTCTGTAAGAGTGGGGGGGTTAGAGGAGACTGAATGAGATATGCATGGATCCGCGAGCTGGAGCCAGGGCTGTAGCCGGGGTCGGAGCTGGCAAATTGTTGCTGTACGGCACTTGTGAACCATTTGTAACAAGCATTGCATGTGCCAGTACTCTGGAGGCGTGGCTTCAGAGGGATGTGTGAAGAAAGGAGTCTGGACTTTTGAATTGAGTATTTTCAAAATGTTGAGCGCTCGAACCGTTTTTCTTTAATTCACTGATCAAGTAGATCAGGGGTGTCAAACTCATTTTCTTCCGGGGGCCACATTCGGCCCAATTTAATCTGAAGTGGGCTGGACCAGTAAAATAATAGCATCCAATAGCATCCAAGCAGCCAATAAATAAGGACAACTCCAAATTGTTTTAGTGCAAAAAAATGACATTCAATTACGCCAATATTTACATTTACAAACTATCCAAATAAAAAGGATGTGAATAACCTGAAAATGATGAAATTTGTTAAGAAAAGTAAGTACAATTTTTTCAATATTGTGCCTCAGCTTATCATTTATACACATGCATTACAGATCCGATCTACAAAGGCACAAATTTTTTAGTAACAGGCAGAATACTGTTAAAATTGCACTTAATTTTCTTTAGACATTTCAGGTTGTTCATATTTGTTCAGGTTATTCACATTTTTTTGTTAAAAGATAGTTTGTTAATGTAAACATTTTTATAATTTAATGTTTTTTGCACTAAATCAAAGAGAAAAAAATGGTGTTGTCATTATTTATTGGTTATTATATTATTTTTGAGTTTGATGCCCTAATTTGCACTTTGCAACTTCATCCCATGGGCTGGATTGGAACCTTTGGTGGGCCGGTTTTGGCCCCCGGGCCACATGTTTGACACCTATGATGTAGATGTTCATAAAACAGTAAATTCAATGGTTATATCAAAACAATGAAAACTGACGAAAAAAGTAACTTTTTCAGCAAAAATATAATTAACTAAACATAAACCCAGCGTCTCCATCCACTGTCATTGATCCAACTCCACGGGCTTGACTGGTGGATCAGTGTTGTAGAAGATGACGGTGTTTCCATGGTAACTACGGAGCCTCTGAACGTCCAAATGGGTCATATCTGATGACCATGAAAAGATGACAAACTGTATTTTACACCAATTATTTACATGTATTGATAGGATTAGTAGATCAACAGCTATTAAACAGTTTAAATCAGTAGATGGTTTTGATCGATGGTGGTTGTTTGGGTCTTTATGGGTTAGATGTCAGTAGGAAATTAAAGGGTTTGACTTTGCTGCTGCCATAACGGTCTAAAACGTTGGTTGTGGCCTGTTTGGAAGGCGGAGGGTTAATTCATTCATTGGCCTGATTCTGAGATGTAAGTTTCTTCCATTGGGAATATCTAAGGATAACTGATCCTTCATATTGTGTTTGTTTATTTTAGCTTTGGACATTGTAATAAAAAGAAAAGAAATCGCAATAGAGAGAGGAATAATGTGTCATATACAGGGTGGGGAAGCAAAATTTACAATGAACATTTAGTTGTTTTTTCTCAGCAGGCGCTACGTCAATTGTTTTGAAACCAAACATATATTGATGTCATAATCATACCTAACACTATTATCCATACCTTTTCAGAAACTTTTGCCCATATGAGTAATCAGGAAAGCAAACGTCAAACAGTGTGTGATTTGCTGAATGCACTCGTCACACCAAAGGAGATTTCAAAAATAGTTGGAGTGTCCATAAAGAGGGTTTATAATGTAAAGAAGAGAATGACTATGAGCAAAACTATTACGAGAAAGTCTGGAAGATACTATTAAAGAAGAATGGGAGAAGTTGTCACCCGAATATTTGAGGAACACTTGCGCAAGTTTCAGGAAGCGTGTGAAGGCAGTTACTGAGAAAGAAGGAGGACACATAGAATAAAAACATTTTCTATGATGTAAATTTTCTTGTGGCAGATAAATTCTCATGACTTTCAATAAACTAACTGGTCATACACTGTCTTTCAATCCCTGCCTCAAAATATTGTAAATTTTGCTTCCCCACCCTGTATTTCCAACCTGCACGTCCATATTAGCAGCACATCCCTCATCTGAAAAGCCAATGTGTAGTAACAGATATGCCTGAGATTATGTAAGAAAGTGTGTGTAGTGACAATGCCAAGGTTAAAATAAATAGGTTGTTAGGGTTAGACAGAAGTTTGTTGTGGTTACGGGTCTAAACACATAGTTCAGGTAAAAGTTCATTTATGCTCTATGTTAGATTTGGATTCGCATGGAGGGGTCGGTCCATATTCTGCATTCATTTCATTTGTATTTCTGTTTGTAATGAATCGGATGGATGGATATAGGCCAAACATATATGGGGCAGTACCATCAGGAACCATAGGGGGCAGAGTTGAGATCTTAAGTGAATAATTTCCAGAAATAACATAAGCTTTTGTAGAGTGACTGTGTGAGTTGGTGAGAACCTACCCACATATTTACCACAACTAGGCTACCCTTCTCAATATTAACATTACTAATACCTCCTCTGTCGCCGCCATGTTTGTTGATGTTGACTTTGTTGTTCTTCTCTCTAAAAACTCTACATTTCTTTGCGGTATTTGACCAGTATGTTCATTTAGAGTGGTACCCTGTGGTGGATTAACTGACAAACACTCATTCCAATGCAAAGGAACATATGGAAATATAAAGGTAGTGACATTTACACCGCTTAAAACACAGGTGTCAAACATGCAGCCCGGGGGCCAAAACCAACCCGCCAAAGGTTCCAATCCGGCCCGTGGGATGACTTTGTAAAGTGCAGAAGCTATTAACAGTCAAGGGCGTCAAACTCAAAAATAACAGCATAATAACCTAAAAATAATGACTCCAAATGTTCCTCTTGGTTTAATGTGGAAAAAATAATATGACATCATGCCTCTAAATAATGGCAAAACCATTTTTTTCTCTTTGATATATTGCAAAGAACATTAAACTCTGTTATCCTTTAATAATAAAACGTCAACAACCTGAACAAATATGAACAACCTGAAATGTCTAAAGAAATATAACTGTAATTTTAACAATATTCTGCCAGTTTTGTGCCTTGGTAGATCTGATCTGTAATGCACACATAGAAATCATAAGTTGAAGCATAATATTGATGAAATTTTTCTTATTATTTCTTCTTATTTTTCTTCAGAAGTTTCATTTTTTTCCAGGTTATTCACATCTTTTTTGTTTGGATAGTTTGTAAAATGTAAATGATTTCATAATTTAATGTTATTTTTTGCTTATAAAAAACCATTTGAGTTGTCATTATTTATAGGCTATTATGTTATTATTTGACTGATCCGGCCCACTGGAGATCAAAGTGGTCTGAATGTGGTCCCTGAAAGAAAATGAGTTTGACACCCCTACCTTAAAACATCTGTCTTCTTACATACATAGAGCATAAAAAACCTTAAAGGAGAGATATTTTGCTTTTCTAAATGGAATTTTGCATTTTTAAACATTTCCCTGTGGTCTACATAAACTGTAAATGCTATGCTTGGGTCTGAGTTCTTCATTAATTCAACTCCACAGGTCCATCTTCAACCCTATTTCTGAGTAATGACACCAGAAAGGTCATTTTGAGCGCTGGCCCTTTAAATGCATATGAGACACTTCATACCCCACCCCCTCCAGGTTGTTGGCTGTGCTGCTCTGTCCCGTTCAACCAACAACTGAACATTTTAGGTAATCGGCTTGAAGTTTGGACACATTTTCAGTATGGACTACAACCGCTGCTGCCGATAAAAAATTATGGTGTACTCAGAAAAATGGAAGTCTTGACCTTATATGTTCAAATGTTGTGATGTAACTAGTTATAAAATGTAATAAATTAAGATGGAATTAAAACAGGTTGTAGAAATCCACTTGATGTTTGCCAGAATGAATATAAAGATAGCTCTGCAGCAACTGGAGGGTTCAAATTCAAACTATTAGGGTCCAAATACACAAACAAATGTTCCAAAGACTAATAAACTGGGTTTAGCAAAATATGACCCCTTCAAGAAAGGAAAGTTATTTGACCCAAACAAACAGCTCCAGTGACTGGTTCAAATATCCATTCAATCCCATCTTTTTTGTACCTGTGTCACCTGGCTTTCTCCTTTTCTTCCAACACAAAAACTTAAACATTCGATGTTTTGGCTATTCATCATGTCATTCTATGGCTATTGTAAGCTAAATGTTGCATATTAATGAAACGTAACTGAATGATACCCAGGTTAATGAAAACAGTATCATCAGTAGGGATGGGAATCGAGAACCAGTTTTTTTTGAGAACCGGTTCCCAGTAGCTCGATTCCTTGGAATCGTTTGCCTGCCTGCTTAATGATTCTGCTTATCAATTCCGCCTTCGTTGTGCATGCGCGATGACGTCACACGAACACTGCATTGTTTTGGTCGGAACGTAGCCAATATGACGTTGAGGCAGAAACGGTCTAAGAAGACGACACCAGGTCCACTTACTTGGAACACTGTCAAAGCTTCCATGTCTTCAAAAGGGTGGAATCCCTCCAGTATCCTCAAACATTTGTCCACAGCATGTGAATCATTTACAGGAATGTCACATATTTGATAATCTACTTAGCAGTGCTTGTGAATGTAGCAGCAGAGTGAACGCTGGGCCAGTTCCAGTGTGGGCAACAAATGTCGTAACTCCTCAAATACAAGTTTCTGAAGGTAAGAAGGGAAAGAAAATGAGGTGCACAACAACAGGAGACAAGCCGAGTCAAACCGGTTCCGCGTAGTAGAAATGCGGCAATAGAGGAATTAGTGGAGCGTCTTTAGTTTCACTTTCACTGTACGCCCCCCCCCGCCCCCCGAACCGGCCCGGCGTCATCTGTTGTTATTATTTGTACATTCTGTATATGTTATATTTTCTGTGCAGAGATGGAAATATAAAAGACAGTTAATGCAAACACACCCATTTGTACTCTTTTATTCCCTCACCCAATGAGAATCGATAAGAGAATTGATAAGGAATCAGATCAATAAGCAATATTGATAATGGAATCGTTAAATTCTTAACGATTCCCATCCCTAATCATCAACGTCAGACTAATTTGATTTATCATCTCATTAAAAACACTGGAGGTGATTTAAAAAGGAACCATAAAATATACACACTGTGCTGTTATTGATGTGCACACACTTTTAATGGAGAATATAATGTTTATGAAATGAGCAGATTTGTCAAACTGCTCAGTATTGTCCCATATAGAGAGACAATAAAGCTGTTTAAAGTTGGATCTCGTCACCAACTTCCAAAATAAGCATTACACGTTTTTGTTGCTTGGATTCAGTGGATGGCATTTTCTTAACTAGAAGCACTCGGAGAGCGCAGACCTCCGCCAAGGCTGATCAGTGGCCCCCCCCGTGGGCTCCTCCACGCCAAGGAGGTTATGTTTTTGCCAGGGTTTGTTTGTTTGTTTGTCTGTCTGTCTGTCTGTCTGTTTGTCTGTCCGTTAGTGTGCAACATAACTCAAAAAGTTATGGACAGATTTTGATGAAATTTTCTGGTCTGCGCCCCCCCTGTGGGCCCCCCCCCCCACAATCACCACCAAAATTTAATCATTTCTTCCTTATCCCATTTCCAACAAACCCTGAAAATTTCATCAAAATCTGTCCATAACTTTTTGAGTTATGTTGCACACTAACGGACAGACAAACAGACAGACAGACAGACAAACAAACAAACCCTGGCAAAAACACGACCTCCTTGGCGGAGGTAATAATGTGGTTAGAACTTTTTCTTGCTATTGTTTACAGGGGTTGAAAAGATCTCAGGCAACAGACTGAGGGCAATACAACCTTGGGCTTCTTCACAAATTAATATTTTTATCACTAAGAAGTTATATCAATGTGTTTGTGCTAGGCAACTAGTTGTATTCTGAACTCTACCTGGAGGCAAGTTGTTGGTATTGTCAGAGGAAAGCAGCTCCTCAGCTTTTGTCTCCAAATTTTTTCTCCAAAAGTCAAGGTCCATGTCTTACATAGCCTGTCGGCATTTTCCGGAAACAATACTGAGAAGACTTGTGAAATCTGAAAAGAAAAAATTAGAAGGTCACTAAAAACTTCCATGTTTAGATCCTTTATAGAGTGTAGAGGCCACTGCATAGATACATTAAAAGAGGGGGCAGAAAATGGCAGATTTATAGGGTTATGGGTGCGTTACCTGTTCACAGCTAGATGTGTAAGCTAAGTGTTTTATTTCAGCTGTTTATTACAGTGAACACAAGTTTCAAGTCCATAATCCATTATATTTTAAATCTGCCATTTTAAAGAATTAGTTTACCATTTGGAGAATTCCTGTCTTTTTTAGAATAAGAAATTCAAATGGACATCAGTCTCATGTCTGTCTCCATCCAAAGTTAAATGAGTCACAAGTTACAAAATCATAATCTTCTTAAAACATATTTCTGGGAGCTTTAAATCAAATCCTTGACATGTCATTGGATTACTCAAAATTGGGCCCATTTAAGTTGTAGAGGATTGTTAGCCTCTACTCTAGCTTCCATCAGACACATAGAGGCAACGATCCCACCCAGAGGCGACTGCTTTAACCCTTTCAAGCACCAATTCTGCAAAAAGTATCAAGATTTTTTTTTTGGATTGATTTTATTACTCAAAATTAGGCTAAAGTTGAAATGCATTTTGAATTATTATTATTATTATTATTATTATTATCTTTTTTTTAAAATATGGCTTTATTAAGAAGATTTTTGACCTCCTGAGACCCAGGAAAGTACAATTTTTAGCTTTTTTTAATCAAATAATTGCCTATATTGGATTGGAAACATCACGATGCAACTGTTTTTTTGGGGTTTTTTTCAGATGCATTTTTTAAAAAATCTATGGAATGTCCTTTAAGGTGAACAGTTTTTTTTTGTTTGTTTGTTTTGTATAAACCTGTGAAACTAAAAACCCATAGCTGGGTCTAAGGAGGTTAACTTTACGAGATCACAGAGCAGTCCAAATTATAAAACTAAGATGATACTTTTTTTCACTGTATTTCTTAGGGTCTATAGACACTGCCCCCATGTGGTTTGGAGAATATTGTCTTTATATCCCTTTAGAAAGTGACTTTAACCCTTTCATGCATGAATTATGAGAACCTTAATGGGTTCAAACACAGTAATGTCCCGTCAGAGAGCGAACTTTAATTGACTGCCATTCCAACATTTATTTCAAGATAAAGTAGCTCCTTGTTTTGGATAATCCCTTATGGTCCAATTAAAGCAAAAATGAATTCAAAAGTAAAAATGTCTCAAAAATGTCCCGTCAGAGACATTTTGAATACTGTGTTTGACCCTAATCAAGATATTTTTCCTGAGGGTTTTTATTCTTCTTTCGTCATGAAAAAAAACAATGCAACTGAAATTTTTTTATGAACTTATTTTTCATGGAGTTGCAAAAATATCCACTCAGCTGGACACCATACATTCAGTTTCTGAAGTAAAGAAACATGTATTTATTGATACACTGTGTGAAAACTTTGAAACATTTTTTTTAATGCTGCTAATCTGATGTTTTGTCACATTTTAATATACTCTAATATTAGTTATTACTCACTTTATGGAGATAATATGAAAAAAAACCCTTTTTGTTTAAGAAAAATGGTTAATTACAGTTTATTAACAGTAACAAGCAATTGATTTACATTCAAACATGTTACTGCAGATCAGATTTATCAAGAACAGCAAAGTTACAGTAATGGTATGAATTGCAGTGTATGAGATGATTCATAGGCGTCCATTGTGTTGTCTGATATGGAACTAAAACAATAAAATCCATGAATATACAAGAGAACAGTTGTAGAATAGCTGTCCACTGTAGTGACCACTATGTATGAAAGGGTTAAGACAGCAAGGGAAGCTGAACTTCCCCTAATATTTCAGGAAATGAATAGGCAGAATTGCACTGTTGAATTTACAATAAAGATACAAATTACATTTACATTAAAATTGCGCAAGCATGCACTTAATTTTACGGCTATGTCGTTCTAGTCAGCTGTTTACCATTTGCTTTCCGACTCGAATTCCCCAATACATTCTCATATCAGCAGCCTACAATGTTGAATTCAACTTGTTGACTGATGTTGAGTATCAGTGGGTTGTGTATGAAGAGGGAAACGTTTAAAACATGCAGGATAGTAGATCTCGAGGACCAGGATTGGACACCCCTGATCTAAAACGTGCAGGATACCAGACCTCGAGGATCGGGTTTGGACACCCCTGGACTAGAGTGTTTATTTCTGAAGAATATGCACAGCATTACTGCAAACTGCTGCATTCAAAGTCATTATAGTTGAGTACGACATTGTGAATTTGGAAACATTTCTCACACACAAAGACATGTTCCACTGTAACCTCAAGTATGGGACCAAAGCCATGTGGACAATATCAGCTGACCTCAGGAGAGCACCAGTCGATGTCTACAAAGCAACACTTTAGGGTTATGAATAAAGTACATGGAAGTATAATGAAGACAAGTGTGTTTGCATTCTGCAGCAAGGACACAAATGCAAAGAACATTTCAGAAAAGTAAAGTTTGCTAAAATAAACTCCAAACCTACACTGCCTACCTAAATTAACTGTCCACTCATTGAGAGATGATTTCAATAATGTTTTAGTAGTCTTATAATATCCTCTTGCATCATATATATATCACTCCCATTCTTAAATCTCTCCACTGGCTCCCTGTTCTATATCGTCTTCATTTCAAAATTCTTGTGCTAACTTTCCGGGCCCTACATGGCCAGGCCCCTGCATACATTGCTTCCCTGATCCAGCCCTACAGCTCGACTCGTAGCTTGAGGTCTTCAGGACAGTACCTGCTGATGGTTCCACGCACCTGTTTTAGCACACGCGGTGACAGGTCTTTTAAAGCTGTGGCACCACGTCTATGGAATGACCTGCCTCTACACCTACGGTCCATGGACTCTGTAGAGAGCTTTAAGAAACACCTCAAAACCCTCCTGTTCAAAAAGGCTTTTTAGTCTTCCACCTGACCCAGGACCACCACAAACTGATTACACTCTATGTATTCATCATAAAGTACTCCATGTGTCCCCCCCCCCCCCTCCCCCAGTCTCTCTATATCTCTATCGCTCTCTCTTTTCTCCTCCTTTACTCTCTCTCTTTAACCCCAACTGGTCAAGGCAGACAGCCATCCTTCAGGAGTCTGGGTCTGCTCGAGGTTTCTGCCCGTTAAAGGGAAGTTTTTCCTCGCCACTGTCACCAATCACAAGTGTTCGCTCCTGAAGGATTCTGTTGGGTCTCTGTAAACTTGATTTGATTCTGATTTGAATTGGTAAAGCACTTTGTGACTCTGTCTGTGAAAAGTGCTCTATAAATAAAATTTACTTACTTACTTTACATATATTAAAGGAACAATGTGTAATATTTAGGAGATGTATGGGTATCTAACTGCAAAATTTGAAAATATTATAGTAATATTTGTGTTTTCATTGGTACATAACGTAAAAATGGTGAGATTTTTGTTGCCTTAGAATGAGCTGGTTTGATCGACAGTGGCAATGAATGTCAGATGGCTTCCAGCACTGGTGCAAAACTGTCACCAATGTTTTATTTGACCACAGTTACAACGTCCTTGACCAAAATGTCCAGAATCAACCAGAAACACTCACTCTAATGAGCTCCATTGGCTTTTTCTACACTGTTTGCAGCCAGCAAACTAAAAGGTGGGCGATGGAACATCATTTTTTCAACAACAAAAGTAAAGAGTTGATGTTTTGGAGTGTTACAGTAAAATGGAGCTTGTATGTACCCCTACCCAACAGAATTAGTGTTTTTTTTTTCTTTCCAATATAAGACTTTTTCTATTCTTGTCTATTTTCTTCAACCTTTATTTGAGGATACAGCTCCTAATTATATATTTATTAGCCAAATTTTCAACTTTGTGCCACTCTGTTTCTGCATAAAGCAACCACAGATCATTAGGTTTGTACTGTAGGCACTAGGCATGATGGGTAATCATTTCATCCACCTCCCTTCTGACTCTGATGCACCCATCGCTCTGGAACAGGGTCTGTCCGGACGTTTCTTAAACAGACATTTGGCCCCAATCCACAAAGTTCTCTTAAACTTGTGTATGTGGAAATGGTCATACCTTCACAATTAGTTGTATTGTTGATTATTATCTCCGCCAAGGAGGTTATGTTCAGGGTTTGTCTGTTTGTTTGTTTGTCTGTTAGCAAGATAACTCAAAAAGTTATGGACTGATTTGGATGAAATTTTCAGGAAATGTTGATACTGGCACAAAGAACAAATGATTACATTTTGGTAGTGATCGGGGGGGACTGATCTGCCTTGGCGGAGGTCTGTGCTCTCCGAGTGCTTTTCTAGTTTTTAATGATTTGATTTCAACAAAACTTTAAGTGATCTCAAACCTTAATCATTCAGTACTTTTTTTCCAACTACATTTCTTCCTACAAGGTAATTATTCACCTTTATCCTTCCAGGTAGGTTTTAATAATACATTGGATGGTTCTTAATCCAGTTCTAGTTCAATCAACCTCCTCAGTTACTTTCTTTGTTCTGTGGAGGCCGATAATTTAAGTCTTCTTAAAACAACCACAACATGGCAGCTACTCACTGCATCAGCTGAATTGAAGAACGTGTTGTAGATTAATCATATTCATCACTGCAGTAATTATACAGTGGAAGGATCTGAATTATAGTAAGTACTAGTTTATTTACAGAGGATGCCTGAATGAGACAAAACACCGAGAATATAATGGTATACCTTTAATATTTAATTTGGATGACCCCAGGGATCACATAAAACCTTCACTGAATGATACAACACTGTTCTGCAACCCACAAGTATGGTATGATCTGAAGAGCAAGTTAGCTCATTGTACAAACAATGGTTGAGTTCATTGTCGCAATTCTCTGAAGTTTCTCTTACATCTCAAAGTATGGATACTGTGGTGCAGTAGTGCAGACTCTGTACGCCTACTCGGGTGCACAGGTCTCATACTACAGAGCTACTAGGAATCCAATTAAGCATTCTTCACAAAAGAAACAAAAGAGTATTTTAATGTTAGGCTAAGCTGAAGGACTAATTCAATAACTTTTCAGCATATGTACTTTGAAAACTTCTCTCCTGTTTTTTAAGTGGATACACAGCAATCTATTCAGTCCACACAGAATACATGACCTTAATCTCCAGAGTAAATAAGTCAGTTGTATATTGTACACCTCCTTACACACATGTGAGGTTCAGTATATTCAGAGACAGGGATAATGAACACAGCATTTGTAATTATGATAAAGGCCCCCAGCAGTAAAGATTGCCCAAATGGATGGATGGATGGATGGATACTTGGAAGGATAGATAGATAGATAGATAGATAGATAGATAGATAGATAGATAGATAGATAGATAGATAGATAGATAGATAGATAGATAGATAGATAGATAGATAGATAGATAGATAGATAGATAGATAGATAGATAGATAGATAGATAGAGAAATTGTAGTGCAGCAGCAATATGACAAATAGTAAAAAATAGAAAACTAGAAAAAGCACTGAGAAAGCGCAGATGACTGCCAAGGCAGACCCCCCCCCCCCCATCACCACCAAAATTTCATCATTTGTTCCTTGTGCCAGTATCAACATTTCCTTAATATTTCAGGAAAATCCATCCTTAACTTTTTAAGTGATCTTGCTAACAGACAAACAAACAAACAAACAGACAAACCCCGATGAAAACATAACATCCGCCATTCCTTGGCAGAGGTAATAATAAAATATAGTACAAGAACAAACACAAGATACATAATAAATTACAAGCATAAAGGAAGATCTAGTAGAAATCATTCATGCACATCCACTATGTTCATGTCAGAATATCTCCACACAGTTCTACAAGAAACATACAAGTAGCGACAAACTTCTTGTAAAAAATACATGATGAGTTGTAACTGTGGACTTCAGAGCAGTTCTGCAGGCAGCACTGGAGGCTGATCAAGCCTCGAAAGTTGGTGCTGCCAATTCCTACAGGTGTCCCAACGTTTGTGAATTCCTTCCAACCCCCTCTGTCTGCATAAAAGTAGTGTTGGAACACACTTTGGTACCATACCATTGTGAGCATTATTTGAACAGTACTGTACTGCAGAAAGTAGTGTGTTACTATAGAAATGGAAAAGAGGAAAAGGCAATTAACGATAGAAGAGAGACAGACCATCAGAACACTTAAAAATGTAGGTCTGTCCTACAGAGAAATGTCCAAGAAAGTCCAGGTGTCAGTAAGTCCAGTTTCCTTCACCATTCAAAGGCACTCAGAAACTGGGGGAAATGCTGACAGGAAGAGGTCTGACAGAGCCAAAGACACAACAGAATCAGAAGACAAGTTTATGACAGTCAACAGCTGGAGTGAGAGGAGACTCACAGGACAACAGCTTCAGGAACAGCTCAATAGTGGTCGTAGTAAGGAAGTCTGAGTTTCAACTGTGAAGAGAAGACTTCTAGTTGCAGGTTTGATCAGTCCATAACACCTTTTTCCAGTCTTCAGTAGTCCACTGGTGGTGTTTCATGGCCCAGACAAGCCTCTTTTTCTTATTCTGAAGTCTCAGCAATGGCTTTAGCTGCAACTCGACCCATCAAACCTGCAACTGGAAGTCTTCTCTTCACAGTTGAAACTCAGACTTGCTTACTACGACCACTATCTTCACTGTGCTTGAAGCTGTTGTCCTGTGAGTCTCCTCTCACTCCAGCTGTTGACTGTCATAAACTTGTCTTCTGATTCTGTTGTGTCTTTGGCTCTGTCAGACCTCTTCCTGTCAGCATTTCCCCCAGTTTCTGAGTGCCTTTGAATGGTGAAGGAAACTGAACTTACTGACACCTGGACTTTCTTGGCAATTTCTCTGTAGGACAGACCTACATTTTTAAGTGCTATGATGGTCTGTCTCTCTTCTATCGTTAATTGCCTTTTCCTCTTTTCCATTTCTATAGTAACACACTACTTTCTGCAGTACAATACTGTTCAAATAATGCTCACAATGGTATGGTACCAAAGTGTGTTCCAACACTACTTTTATGCAGACAGAGGGGGTTGGAAGGAATTCACAAACGTTGGGACACCTGTAGGAATTGGTAGCACCAACTTTCGAGGCTTGATCAGCCTCCAGTGTTGCCTGCAGAACAGCTTTAAGTTGTTAACCCATTTCTTGTTCGCCTTTTTGTATAATTCTGAAATGTACATTATTTTTCAGTTTTGTTTAACCTTACCTTTTTTTTTTTTTTTTTTACCTCTGGCAGTTCACCGCTTACCTTTGTACCATTTCAAGCTGTTCCTTGGACTTGAACTGCTAGAATATCAATACAAAACTGGAAAAATTGGGGTTTTCTAAAACTTTTGACCGGTAGTGTAGACAAACAACATTTCACTCTCACATTCACACCTACCAACTAATGCAATATTCTTGTTAAACCCCTTGAATTAAAGATGAAAGTCCACAGTTGAACCATGTTGTGGTTGCTTCATTTCCAGTCCACTGTAGTGGTCTACAGAGGCAAAGCTACAAAATTTTGTATCACTGTCCACAAATATATATGGACCCGACTGTCCATACGCAAATATCATATGAATCCAAAAAAAACTATAACATAACAAATGTAAGGAAGTTGTTAAACTATATAAATGAGGCCAGCTTCTTAAATTTCACTTCATTTTGCAATTGATTCTATGCAGAGGGAGCAGGATATTTAAAGGCCTTTATCACAGTTCAGTGCCAACCTTTGGAACAAAGAGAAGGAATAAATCCTGAGACGGAGGAGGACCGAGATGTAACTTTGAAGATATGGTGGAAGCAAATCTTTACAGCTATGCTTCAGTCCATGTGTGGATAAAGCAAACCATCCAACATAAGCAGGTAATCAGGTAGCTCAAAATAAACCTAAGACCTCCATGTGGCTTTCAGAGACATAAATGCTACAGAAATCAGTTTCCTTTTAGCTTTAAAAAAAAGACAAGACTCGATCCTAAAATAAAAGCCCTGTTTCAATGAGGTCGTTGAACACAACTCACTTCCTGTCTCCTAATATGACTGCAGCCAGAGCATGTTTGTTCATGTGGATGGATGAAAGTAGATTAATACAATCTCGATAAGATAAAAATGTAATAATATCAACATTTTTATGAGTAACAAATATTATCTTATTATATATATATCACTTATTTTATATTCCTAATTATTTTTATCTCCTACAGATGAGATTTGTGTTGTGAGATCTTCCAAGAGATTGTTTCTGAGACAGAAACAGGCCTCAAACCATGTCCATTTTCTCCTGATCTGTGCATCTTTAAACTAAATTAAAACTGTCATTTTAATGTCATAATGTTCAGAGGATATATGGCATGTGGAAAACTGGGTCGATATTTACTTGGGTGACTTAGGGTGAAAGAATTGGTCAGAATCAATAAATCATATTCATTTTTCTCATTGGAAGGATTAGCACTGGATTTGCTGCTCTAGTTTACTAAAGGGGTGGGATGGGGGATAAACCATGTGATGCTGAAACAGGAAGGGAATTGTTCTTAAGGGTCTTTGGAAGGACTGAAGGCATTTGTCTGGCTACATGCCATAGGTCAAGGTCTCTGTGACCTCATTTTTGGCCATAACTTAATCATGAATGGTCTACTTAGGACAAAATTGTATGTGTACGGTGATGATATTCTATACCAGGAAGGTCACTGGGACATAATAACGGTTATTATATCTATTAATATGTCTATTAACCAGCACCACAGTCTCCATAATGTTTATATATTCTCATTCAAAGTATTCTTCTGTGCATTTATATGTTCATTTTCTGAACCACTTAGTCCTTGAGAGGGTCATGAGGTGCTAATGCCTGTCCCAGTGATTCATAGACTGACCAGTTCACCTATTAAGGTGCATGTCTTTGGACAGTGGGAGGAAACTGGAGAACACGCAGACACCCAGTGTACAGTCAAACCCAACCCAGGGTCTTTGTGTTGTGAGGGAACAGTGCTAACCATTGGACCACCATGCCGCCCTCTTCTGTGCAATGTTTTCTTTAATAAGTTGCCAGAATGATATTACAAGACCAGAAATTGGTAGCTTGATCAACTTCCATTGCTGCAGAAGTGCTTTAAGTTGTTAACCCATTTCTTGTTCGCCTTTTTGTATAATTCTGAAATGTACATTATTTTTCAGTTTTGTTTAACCTTACCTTTTTTTTTTTTTTTTTTTTACTTCTGGCAGTTCACCGCTTACCTTTGTACCATTTCAAGCTGTTCAGTGGACTTGAACTGCTAGAATTTCAATACAAAACTGGAACAATTGGGGTGTTCTAAAACTTTTGACCGGTACTGTATACGAGGGCCGTTCAATAAGTTCATGGCCTCACCCAGAACAGAACAACGCAGACTGATAATTTATATTTTATTTTTCAACATAATCTCCATTTACAGCAATGCACTTGGTCCATCGATGTTCAAGCATCACTATCCCATCACGAAAGAATGTAACATCCTGTATTATAACAACCAGTATTTCTGGGTGAGGCCATGAACTTATTGAACGGCCCTCGTATGTCAGCCCTGTGATGAACTGGCGACTCATCCTGAGTATAACCATCCCTCACCCATTGGTAGACAGGATAGACTCCAGCACTCAACCATTTCATGGAAAATGAATGAATGAATGAATGAATGAATGATAAACGAATTCCATCTATTTTAACAGGCTCAAACCTAATAAGATGTTACAAATATGAATATTGTTTCTCATACTTTGAAAACCCAAAGTATGTACTCAATGACTACTTGAAGTCTAGAACCCATGACCACACTATGAGTTTCTTTCTTTACTACAGCCGCCTTCAAATGCTACTTCTTTGTGGGTCTTTCTGCCTTCGGTTATGTCTTGAGAAACTGCAAAGCACGTCTCTATTGGGTTAACATCAAGTATTGACTTGGCCATTGAAGAACATTCCATTTTTATACCTTCAAAAGCTCACTTAAATTCCCTCAGGGTGTTCCTGAAAATGAACGGACATGAGGCTGACAGCCTTGACCTTAGGCCACTAAAATAAATAAATGATAATAATGAATAAATCTGTTTGAATTTATGTTCTGAAAGTCATTATGGAAGTGGGCGGTGAAAGAAATGAGATTCATCTTTTGTTGAGAGTAATGGGAAGAGGAGAGGTTTAATTGGTAATACAGTCTATGTCTGAAAAACACATTAGCAGTGCCAGTGTTGATTGTTGCAATTTTATTAAGATACCCTACATATTTAACACAGCTATAGTATGTACAATACACCACTGATAAAAGGAATCAAACATGATAATCAGTTGTGGCAGGGCTGCATTGTCCTCTAAACCTGGCCTGTCCGTCCACACTGAGGCTGACTCCGAGTGGCTTCTCTGGGAGCCCAGAGCAGATTTCAGAGGCAAATAGCTGGAACACGTTCTAATTGAATTCCGAGCTAATACCAGGGAACCAATTTGTGCCTCGGTCCCCAGGTTGGTAGAATGAGCTGCTACATCACATCTGTCTATTTATTGTTGGGAGAGCTCGAATCACACAAAAGCCAAGATGCTGCAAGTTACTGCAACTGTAATCTCATAAATGTGTTGTACAGGAACTCACAGACCCTCTCCACAAAATAAGTCTGATCTCAGTAGAATTAAATGAATGCATTACTTTGCCACAGTATGTATGGGATATTCCAGCAAATTTAATTCAAACCTGCTCATTTGTGATATGCAGCTGAATATGTAACCAACTAAAACTAATGAAATTGACATTCTTCCTCATTATTCTGAGCTCCCATAGACTGCACTGCTGTCTTATTACAATTATCATAACTGCAATATTTTCCTTTCCAACACTGCTTTTCCATCCTTTTTGTCAAATTTGATTATATTTCCTTGTCTATATAATTTTTTTTTCCCTTCATAGAGTGAATGTTTTGGGTGAACAAACTGAACTCATCATTTCTTTAAACAATTTCAGACAAATTCTATTGCGAGCAAACACAGGGATTTAGTGACTATAAATGAGTGATTCAGGTCACTGAGTCATTCACAGGGGTACATTCACATAGTGGTAATTACTTTCTCCGAGTTAATGGCTAATGTAGCCAGGAGTTCGGGAAATGCTCTAATTTCTCACCTGGTTAGATTTTCAAAGCCAGTAATAAACAAATACAACACGTTCAGTTGACCTGTATTTGAGGACAGTGAATGGACTGACACTAAGGGGACAGTGAATTATAAATGATCTGAAAACACACTGACTTTATAAAACTGAGGGGAAATAGATGTGTCCTTCAAGAAGAGAAAAAAGTAATCAGTGATTCATTTACAGAGGAGTCAATGTCAACATTAACTCAGATATTTTTCTAAATAGATATTTTCTTCCTTCAAAATATTTCAACGCTAAGACAACAAACCAGTATAAATGCTCAGACAAACCATTGCTTCTGTTGGACTTTAAACTTTGGACATTGTGAATTATAGTGCACATAGCAGACATGGAGAGTTTAATCTCTGATGGGGCAGCCGTGGCTCAGGAGGTAGAGGGGGTCATCCAATAACCAAAGGGTTGGTGGTTCAAATCTAGCACTTCACCCACCTTGCCTCCAGTGTCACTCACTCAGTGGTTCCCAACCTTTTTTGGCTCCTGACCTCATTTTAACATCACAAATTTGTGGCAACCCCAGACATTCAAAATGGAGACCTTTTTTTTTTTTTTTTTTGCTAAAATTAATTTGTTTTTGATCATGTAATAGTTTGCTATACTATGTAGTAAATAAATGTTAATTTTAGATGACATTTAGTCTATATAATGTATATTATTATGGACAGAGGCAGAAAAGCCAGGTGTAGATTACTGTACAAAGTCAGAATTTGATTTTCCTTGGTCAGTCAGTCCAGCTTGGATTTACAAGGCTGACAATTAATACTGAACAAACAAGAACTCAAACTATGAATTATGAAAGAGCTGCAGCATCTGAAACCGACCACAATGAACATTGGAAAGATAAACAGTACCACAGTGCTTCAGTTTCAGCTTCACAGTTTGTCATGTCTTTAATGTTTTGTGATTGTCTCTCTCAACTCACCATGTATTTTTTAATAGTAAGTTTTTGGGTTTTTTTTAATTTTATTTTATTTTTTATCAATTACTAGAAATTTCAGGTGACCCCATTTGAATACAGGCGACCCCACATGGGTCCTGACCCCAAAGTTGAAAAACACTGCTCACACTGGTGTATGAATACATATGAATGTTTGGTGGTGGTCTGAGGGGCCGTTGGGCACAAATTGGCAGCCGTGCTTCTGTCAGCCCGCCCCAGGGCAGCTGTGGCTACAAATATAGTTTACCACAAACAGAGCGAGAACAAATGAATAATGGATCAACAATGTAAACTGCCTCAAAAAGCCCTCTATAGAAATGTAATCCATTATTATTATTTTTATTAAGCAGCAGCAACAAGTGGAGTTCTAAACTTAACTCTTGCTACTCTTGCTGTAGTGCTCTAGGACAAAAATGGGTTCCACAGCATATAAAATAGAGATTGTTCTGAACAACACTATTTACATGTGGACAAGAAAACCAAACATGGAGAAATATAAATGTAGTGGAATGTGGACGGAACATTACTAGTCTTCAGTCTATCTGCCATTGACTTGGGCAGTGAACAGCAGTGAGTTACAACTGGTGGGTTGTGAACCAAAAGTGGGTCACAAACCTGTTTTCAGTGGGTTGCGGGCCTTTGCCTGAGCAAAAAATAATGTTAAGAAACAAATCCTGTGCTTTATTTTTTATGGAGCGAAGCGCCATCTATTCACATGCCTCAACAGTAGGTGGCGGTAATGCACTGTAATGCTAATTAGCAAGCGGACCCAAACGTTTCTATTCCAATCATGGCAAAACTCAGCTAGGACGACTACATCAGATATGTATTTACCTACATTAAGGACAAAACCTCAGTGTGGTTAATGCTTAAATAAGTGACTGAATTCACTTTAAATTTTTAACTGACTGCATTTTTTTTTAGTTTTGGTTAAAATATACTGAAATTAGTGTTAAAGGGAATATTTTCCTCTTTAGCATCACCACCTGCTGGTCACTTTGGTTTATCATTAAACTTGTCTTCTGTGTTTTCATACTGTTGATATTCTGTATTATCTCAGGTTCAGAAACAAACCATCATTTCACTAAATACATTTGAGAAATTTGATTTTTATCAATTTGGCTTGCAGCTTGTCATTGAGGGGCGATAGTGGGTCCTGAAGCCAGACCAGTTCTGTATTGGTGTACAGTCCAGTGGCAGGGGGATGACAGATATTCTGGAATGTTCAGGACTGCATCGTAGTGCGGTAAGTCGTCCCCTGCAACTCCCTCTGGTTGTTGCTTTAAAAGATCAGAATTATTCATGATGTCTCCCACCTTATTCAGTGCTCAGCCACCACCACAGTCCCCAGTGAGTCCAGCTTCCTTCCCATCACAGGCAGGCTTTTTCATACAGTTTGTTTCATGCTGTTCCCCATCAGACCACAGCATAGAACAGCACACATCCCACCGCTGACTAGTAAACCACATGCAGCACCGTGGTCCAGATGTCCAAGTCTCTAAAGGAAAACATACTGAACACTATACTGAATAGTATACACTGAATACTACTCAGTGAGTATTTCAGCAGCTCCAACTGCTGCAACATGGTCCTGCAAGTACAAGCAAAATGATGGCATGTAGTTCACCAAAAAACACATAGGAGAAAGGTTCTGATATTAAGGAGGGAAATTCTTAAATATCAAGACTTAAAGCAGGGATTAACATGTTCTGCACAATGACAGCACTTCCAGTTTTATCTTGGGCACCAGACAAATCTGAGAGCAAATGATTCATTCAGTAGTTGATCTGTCAAGACGCACTGCTGTTCAAACAGATTTCCATCCAGTGAGTTTTTGGTAATTTATCTGATTTGGGGAGGGTTTGATATGTTGACAGAGAACAACCTTTTGGGCCTGCTACAGGGTCCTCTAGAAACGAATTAACAACTGCAAAGATTAAACATTTGACATTTGGTTGCATACATCTGTGATAACAGCATATATGCTCCCTTTGTCACACAGTTAAAAGATTTAAAGGAGTCGAATGTAGGATTGTAGCCGAAACTGGTACTGCAATCACATTCAAAATACTGTACAGCATGGTATCCTCTCCCCCCGGACTAGGGGTTTCCAGATCCAGCATGAGCGTCTACTATAAGGAGATACCATGGCAAGCAACGAGTCCTAAACAGGTGAGGAGACCACGGCCCAGTATAAATGCCAGTATTTATACTGGGCCGTGGTCTCTTCACCCAGGCTGCAGTCTCACCGGCCAGCTAATGTATAAACGACATGTAAATATTTGTACAAATGTATTGAAATTAAATCAAGTGACATTCATTTGTGCTAGTATTTATGTGTCATTTATACATTGGCCGGCCGGCAGCTCTCACCACCTGGTGAGACCGCGAAAGACCACAGGAGAGCCGGTCCTGGTGAGAGCCGGTGTCGGTCTTCAAATTCTTTTCCGCTCTCAGTCGTCTCCATCTTTCAAAATCATCTTCTATACCAGGGGTGTCAAACATGCGGCCCAGGGGCCAAAACCGGCCCGCCAAAGGGTCCAATCCGGCCCGCAGGATGAATTACTGAAACACAAAAATTACACTGAAGATATTAACAATTAAGGATGTTAAAATAATTTTAGGACAATTTCATCTGAAGTGGGTCAGACCAGTAAAATACTATCATAATAAACTATAACTAATGAAAACTACATTTTCTCTTTGTTTTAGTGTAAAAAAAAAAAAGTAAAATTAAACAAATGTTAACATTTACAGACTAGCCTTTTACAAAAAAATGTGAAAAACCTGAACAAATATGAACAATCTGAAATATCTTAAGAGAATTAAGTGTAATTGTACCAATATTCTGTCTGTTATTAAATGTTTTGTGTATTTGGAGATCCACTGTGATCTGTAAGTTGTAATGAACATATGAAAATGAGAAGCTGAGGCCAAATAATGGCATAAATTGTTAAAAATTGCACTTTTTTTCTTCATAAATTTCATTTTGGTCATGGTTGTTCATGTTTTTCCACATTTTTTAAAGGATAGTTTGTAGGTGTAAAAATTTTGATAGTATACAGTAATTTTACTTTTTTCACTCTAAAACATGGAAATTAGACAAATTTTGGAATTGATATTATTTATGTACTATTGTGTCATCATTTTAATCATCACCGGCCCTCCGCAGGTCATACTGGGCTGTATGTGACCCCTGAACTAACATGAGTTTGACACCTCTGTTCTATACTGTACATGTCCTTGTTTTGTTTCTCACTTTGTCACAATGCATTTGGGAATAATAAGAGGCCTTTTAGGTTTAGTAACATCAGACATTTATGATCAGAAATGTTCCAGCAGCAGCTTAGTGGGAAGTGGCAACCTGGATGCTGAAAGGCTACTGACTTGGTGTTTGGCAGATAAGTGATGGGCAGAGCATCAGACCAAAACACAAAATGACAACATAAACATTACTTGTGGGCTAACACTTAGCTTTTCAAATGTGAATATTCTGTCTGGACTACTACTGTCAGTGATATCAGTATTTAAACTGAACATCATTCCTTAATGTCCGGTGACAGTCAGGGCTATTTTATGATGACTGGGAACATAATTCTTACATACAGCTCCTTTAAAAGATATATTTCATCAAACATTTGTGTAAGTGAATCATTTGATGGTTTGTCAGCTATTAGCTGTTGGCTGTCAGAAAAGTAAATAAATAAATAAAATAGAAAATTCTATTCACCAAGGTCACAAAAGGATCACTGGGTAATTTATTAGAGGTTATAAATAATGAAAATGAGACCAGAAAGACCCAAATTCAATGTAAGTCTATGGACCAGGACCTGTGGAGACTAGTGGCTAGAAATGAAATTACACTTAAAAATAGTAAGTGTATTGGCTTAATTTTACATATTGAACCTTAAAAACACGGTTGATAAGATGTGTTTGCCATGAATTAATCTGTTTAATGAACTGTAATGTGGTTAGAGTTCAGGTAAACAGAAAAAAATATTTTTTTTTTGGAAAGCTGTTGTAATCAAAGAAAGAAAGAAAGAAAGAACAGAGTTGTATTTGCCTTGTTTTCTGCCACACATATTGAACAAAAAAACACAATGCCTGTAATACATTTCTGTTCCACTACATACTGCAGTTTTCTGGCCTCTACATCAACTAGACTGTGTTTCCTGGGGGCTTGAGGGGGCTTCAAGAATCTGCAGCTTTCGACTAGTACTTCAGGACATCGTGAGCACAGGCTGAACTTCTGGTGGTGAAAAAGTCCAGCTTACAGCTGCTTAAAATGCCATAAGAAAACAGTTGACAAGAGGTGGAAGAGGTTATTTTTTATTTAATATAAGCAAGAAAAAAACCTACACATTCAAGTTTTAAAGTCTTATTCAGTTTAATTTACAGCAAAGAACTGTGTTCTGTAAATGTACAGGTTTTGTATCTTAAAAATAGATAAGAATAGATAAGCTAAATAAATTTTAAAAACTGCTGCATAAAAAAAAAAATCCAGGTTAGAATGGTGTGCTCTTATTCCACCTCTTCCACATTTAATCTTCTCTGTTTTTAGACTTTGCTTAAAAAGGATAATCTTCTAGTTGTTATATGTAGTGAGTGGCTAAAACACAACTTAAACATTGGCACACAATCCTTGCTCTAATGTAACCTTAACTCTTAAAACTTTAACCCCTCAGACATTATTCCAGGTAAACGTGCTGCTGTGAATTTGCGTCCGTTTCAGTTTCATAAAAGCTGCTGTGAGTATTGCTTGTGTTCCTTTTCTTCTGTGGTTTTGCTTTACTGCGTGTTTTTTGGTCAAAACAGGTGGAATAACTGAAAAAGCCAAAGAGAGGAATTGAAGTTTGACAGGTTTTTACTAAATAAGACACTCAGAATGTACATCAATAAGAGATTTAGAATGTTGAACATAAACTGTGAACTGGAACACACTCAACAACACATATTTGAATTTTGGCCTAGTAGGTTTTGTCTCAATGTCAAGCAGTTACATGGTCAAAACTGGGGAAAAACACAATAAAAAAAAAAAAAAAAAGGAAAATCACCACAACACTGCAAACAACAATAAAAAACAGAAAACCACAAGGAAAAGGGTGTAATACAAAAAAAAGAAGCCCAAACTGTCTATTTTTATAGCAAGTCTGTCTCACTCACTGCTCTGTGTTTCGCCCCATTCCACAGGTGATGGGGGGTGCACTGAGCATGCTCAGATGTCTATGGAAAACACAAAATCTATTCTATCAGCATATTTTACTTTTTTTTTTTTTCCTATTGAGCAAACGGTTACATTTTATGAACATTTAAAATAAATCCCATATTCAGAACACTCACCACAGACATTAAAGCAGGGTGTCAAACTCATTTTAGTTCAGGGGCCACATTCAGCCCAAATTGATCTTAAGTGGGCCGGACCAGTAAAGCAATAGCATAATAACCTGTAAATAATGATGACTCCAAATTTTTCTCTTTGTTTTAATGCAATCAAAATTAAATTATAAAAATATGTACATTTACAAACTATCCAAACAAAAATGATGTGAATAACCTGAAAAAACTGAAATTTCTTGAGAAAAATAAGTGCAATTTTAACAATATTTCACCTCAACTTACCATTTATACATGCATATAACAGATTGGATCTACAAAAGGCACAAAATATTTAATAACAGGAAGAATAATGTTAAAATTTCAATTTATAAATTTAGTATTTTTCGCATTTTATTGTTAAAGGATAGTTTGTAAATGTTAATATTTTCATTCTTTCATGTAAGTTTTTATACAAAAACAAAGAGAAAAATTTGGAGTTTTCATTACTTATTTATAGATGTAATGTAATATTATGTTTTTCGCATTAAACTGAGAAAATTTGGAGTCATTATTTATCGGTTATTATGCTATTATTTTAGTTGAGATCACATTGGTCTGTATGTGGAACCTGAACAAAAACGACTTCGACATCCTTGATTGTTAACATCTTAAGTGTAATTTTTGCACTTTGCAAATTCATCCTACGGGCCAGATTGGAACCTCTGGTGGGCCGCAATTGGCCCGCGGGCCGCATGTTTGACACCCCTGGGTTAAAGGGTCAAATGTGTTACTGGTGGCCTTGTGGATGGTTACAGGTGTTTCAGTCGTCACAGAGACAAATCAACATCTGTGTAAAAGGGGTAGAGGTGGAGAACTTTGATGATGTTTCATATAAAAAAAGAAAACCAAGAAACAGTCAGTAGCCTGAATATGACGCACACACCTTAAACTTAACATAATAGTTTTCATAGCTAATCCAGACTGGAAAAATTAACAAAAAGCTGTATCGCAGACACACAAGTTCCTGCAGCACAGTAGTGGGTCATCACTTTCTATCCACACTGCCCCACACAGTCACATGTGTCCACTCCACTGTCCACTCCATATACCTGACATAGATGGATAGTTAGTAATTACAGCTGGCTGGGGTTTTATGGCTTGGCACAGTAAGTAAACACAATGACCTGCTGGAGTTTTAGTGACACCAAATGTTTCTGTAACACTCCCATGTCCAGGTTATGTGTATATCAGTGGATACAGTGACAAGTGGTCCACTCAGTGGCTCTATCACTGCAAATAACTGGCAAAACATATCTAATTCTGAAGCATTTTGGCCAAAGTGAAGACGCAAATCAACCTCTCAAAGTGCTTTACTGTACTGAGCTTTTAAAGTGTAAAGAGAGTGTCTTTTATTCTCAGTCCTTTGCTTTTATAACATATTGGCACGAGCTCACTTGCATCATTATATTGTGGTTTATCCTGAAGGTTAAGCAAACACTGACTTGAGCATCAAGTTTTTCATTCTATTATTGTACACAACATGCTATATGTAAACACACTACACTTGTGCAGAGTATGACCTTTTCTATTCATCTAAAAACAGATCATGATTGATGCGCAGCAAATATAAAAACACCTATACACAGAAAACTGGTCAAAACAGGAGAAAAAAACTGATTTTACCCAAAGTAGGTATGCTGATTCCAAATAGGCATTAGCAGCACATCACACCAGCATTTATTTCTATGAATTGTAAGAGATCAAAATTTAAGTGGTTTTCAAAAGGGCTGGGTGCATCAATCTAAATAGCGATAGTATCAATACCAAGGTGACTATCAGATCAATACTAGCGTGATGAGATCGATACTGTTGTTGCAGTTTCTCTTCTACAGAGTTCATGCAAGCGCAGCTTCTCTCCAAGTCTGTCTGTGCAAACAGCGCACCTCTCTTTCTCTCTCTCTCTCTCGTATGTAGTAAAAGGGGAATTATTTTATTTTTATACTGTTAAATTGTTTCATATTTGTGGCATGTTGGTGTGCACCTGATAGGTGATTAGTGGGTGGCACCAACAGAGCCTATAAGGCAGGGGTGTCAAACTCATGTTAGCTCAGGGGCCACACACAGCCCAGTATGACCTGCAGTGGGCCGGTGATGATTAAAATAATAACACAACAATACATAAATAATATCAATTCCAAAATTTGTCTAATTTCCATGTTTTAGAGTGAAAACAGTAAAATTACTGTATACTATCAAAATTTTTACACCTACAAACTATCCTTTAAAAAATGTGGAAAAACATGAACAACCATGACCAAAATGAAATTTATTAAGAAAAAAAGTGCAATTTTTAACAATTTATGCCATTGTTTGGCCTCAGCTTCTCATTTTCATATGTTCATTATAACTTACAGATCACAGTGGATCTCCAAATACACAAAACATTTAATAACAGACAGAATATTGGTACAATTACACTTAATTCTCTTAAGATATTTCAGATTGTTCATATTTGTTCAGGTTTTTCACATTTTTTGTAAAAGGCTAGTCTGTAAATGTTAACATTTGTGTAATTTTACTTTTTTTTTAAACACTAAAACAAAGAGAAAATGTTGTAGTTTTCATTAGTTATAGTTTATTATGATAGTATTTTACTGGTCTGACCCACTTCAGATGAAATTGACCTAAAATTATTTTAACATCCTTGGTTGTTAATATCTTCAGTGTAATTTTTGCGTTTCACTAATTCATCCCAAGGGCCAGATTTGACCCTTTGGCGGGCCAGTTTTGGCCCCCGGGCCGCATGTTTGCCACCCCTGCTATAAGGCATAGTGGGCAGTCCATGCATCACATTCAGTCTCAGGTAGGCTTCGTGGAAGCAGCATGCTATCAGACCAGCATACTGTTGAGGCTTCATTGCTCCCCCTTTTGCTTACCTTATTACCCGGGCAAAAGCTGCAGAAAAAGTGAACTGTTATATTATGGCAACAGAGATAGAAAAAAACAGGTTACCAGGTAAACAACTCCGCTTGGTTCAATCATTTGACACACTGGAAAGTTAATTGAGCAAAAAAAAAAAAATCGCCTCAGACCCCTCACATCCCACTCATCACCTTCATGTCGTTCCCTCAGGGAGGCACTATAGATCACATCCTCAAAAAAACAGCTTACAAAGTAACTAACAACAGACTGCTATGAGTGACGTCATCACTACAGGACGTTAACAGATATTGGAAGATAAAAGTAGAGGCAAGAGAGCGACAGAGTGTGTGTTTAGCAGCTGCTTTATCAGTGATACAGATGTTTTAAATGGGTTATTAGTGACAGTTTGTTATCATTTATATATGGTAGACTATTTTCAAACTCTGAACCCTGCTGAAAGGCAACAGTATACTGAGAAACTGGTTATGATAGATGGGTTTGACCCTGCAAAGACACATGCTGAGTGGGAGCAAGAACACCTAAAATTTATAACATTTACATTTTTCAGATATATTACAGACCAAAACAATCATTACATTAGATCCGTAAACGCACATCTTTTTTTTTTACCTTTCTTCATATCACTACCACTATACAAAGTAGACCTACAGTCACCTGTCGGCTTTGTAACCATTAAAAGTGGTGAACAATAGGGATGAGCCCCGGCTGTGTGCTGCACCCACCCCTGCACCCAGCGGGGCTCTGGCTGGTGCAAGAACTCAAGAATACGTATCGAACTGTGGATAACCGGTACAGTTGCATCCCTATTGTTCATCACTTTTAATGGTTTTACAGCTGACAGGTGACCGTAAGTCTGGTACCATACTCGGTACTGGTCCAAGTTCTCGGTATTCAGGTCAGCTCTTCTCAGGGCTGCAATCAGTCCCCCCGTCTCTGGGCACTAAGTTCCTTATATTTTTCTCCCTGGTCCCTAAAACAGAAGGGATCCTGTAGAAAGACTTCTTTTCCCCATGCCCCGCTCTGTTTGAGCAGCCTATGACTGCACAAAAGTTAACCAATATAACTACAGTTCTCTTTCGAACAAGACTGGCACTCCTCTTTCTCGCTCGTGGTTTGTCTTCCAATATGGCGGCATAAAGGCTGGTTTATGCTTACCACGTCAGCGAGCTCCGCGTGGCTTCATGCGGTCAACTGACATTATTTTCACAGCCCCGCCCCTTCGCACGGCTCATCTCAAGCGGAAACTTTCCGCATCGCACACCTCAGAAAATTTGTAAGAGACGTGCGGACAACATGGCCGACATTCAGGAGCTCCTGGCGGTAGAAGTGCAGAAGTACAGGCACTCATATGATTCATCACACCGGGACCACCGCGACAGCCGTGTGGTGAACAATTCACAGAGAGAAATTGCAACGACAGTCGGCAAAGAGGAGGAATGGGCAAAGAAAAACTGGAAAAGCATTCGGGACAGATATGTGAAGGCAAAAAAGACCAACAAAGGGAGAAGTGGAGACCCAGGGGTGAACCCAAACGTCCCACAGATTCTGAAAGAGTTGAGCTGGCTGTGGAATTTTATTCAACACAGGGAAACAGACACAAATTTCCCTCCAGAGGAGGTAAGTTTATTGATAATTAAGTGAAAACAGGAAACAAACTGATGAATTTTCTTCTTCACTAGTTTTTTAGTGTGACAGATGTGTGTTTGTGGCACACTGCCCCCTGCAGTTTGGGAATAGACGCCGTGCAGAGCCGCCCGGAGTATAAATGCACCACATGTACTATCATGCCGAATCCCCGTGTCTATTTTCCGCACGTCACGTTCGTGCAGCAAACATAAACCAGCCTTGAACATAAATCACATGACCCCTGACGTCACGCAGTAGCAGTCTATAGCCTACAAAGGTGTATGCTGATATATGTGCTGCATATATACTACAGTCCAGACCTGTGTTTTGAATGATTTGTTTATTCATTTGGGCTGAGAAAGTGAAAAAGTGGTAACATGTGAAAGTGAAAACATAGCTATGATGCTCTCATTGAACTGTTATGGTGTTATGGCTGCACCACAGGACGTCCAGGTTTAATACGTTGGTTTTGTTGTCAGAACAGGGAATGAAAAGAGAGTGATGTTTGGCTACCTTTTCATCTTTCCAGGCATCTTTGCATAAGAAAGTTAGAAAAATAATTCAATTCTGTGTACTGCAACTTTGAAAGTGGAGTGTGTTCTATTGCGTTGCTCAGTGTAATGTTAATCATTTTCTATGTAATTAATATCCTTTTGAAGTTTCATATTAGAAAATGAACATTCACAACATTTTGCAAAACAAGGTTTTACTTTTGTGTGAAGTGTTTTTTTTTAAGAGTTAATGCACATCATGAATCTTTTTTTTAAATGAATTATTACATAGCAAATATTTAATTCACATTTCTGATTATTAGACTCCATAAAATTCATAAAACATAGCTATTAGTAACAGGTTATTTAGACTGATGAGGAGACCAAATTAATACTTTTCCTCATCCATGAAAGAATCAGCCTTTTGTAAAATGATGTTGTTGTTTGTTGTTGTAATGTGACTCCATGAACTGTTTTGTTAGAGAACCACTGGGGACCGATCAGATGTGGGTATTCATGTGTACTGTATTCATTCAGTAAACTTGTCTTTGTATAGTCAGAACACACAACACACTGAAATTGTTTTATTTGGAAAACAGCGACAGATGTTCCCCTCATCTCATTTGAGGATTTAATGAATACATTTCACAATTTGTTGCAGATTCAAGGTTTGGATTAAAAGTAGAAAAAGTAAAAGATGCTGGACATGAAATGAAACGTCTACATAAGCACAGTCCTGCCTACAGGAGGCGCTGAGATGACCTGTTCAACTGTCCAAAGAAAAAAGCAAAACAGACTGGAGTCCATTATTATGTCTGTTCATCATAATCAGTCTGCAGCGCTCCACTTCTCTGCAGATGTAACACACACTAACATGAGTTGTGCTGTTGTATTTGCTTGTTAAATCTATCATCTGTCATCAGGGATTTCATTCCTAACAGTTTGCTGCTTCCTGCTCAGTGCTGAGAGAACATCTATTGGTTGTTGACAATGTTCACAACACTGAGCTTCACCATTTGCATGATTGAAGACTGACAATGGAAATAATTAAACAGGTTTGATTTTACTGGAGATGATGGGAAGTGGGTTCAGCTATAAAACTCAGATTTGTGAACATCTTGCATAGGGGTGTAAGAAAATATCGGTTCTGCAATATATCACGACATTTCATTTCACAAAACTGTATTGATATTAAAAAGTACTGTATAGATATTTTTAAGTATTTATTCAAATGCAGATATTGTGGAGGTTGATTTTGGGGTTTTTTGTTTTTCTTTTTTGTTTATATTTTATTTATTATTATTTAACATTCTTTTATTAAATAATGTTAGTTCCTTTGTTGGGATTGCACAAAAATAATATTATGTTAGTTATGATGTAATAGAATATGAACATTTGAGCTGGATCTTAAACTGTAATGTCGGTAAAATATGATTTAAGTTTGAACACAGAAACATTTTGTGATATAACAATAGATCCTGTTCTGATCAAATAAAAATGTGTTTAGTATTTGTGCGTATTTATGTTGTAATTCAATTTCTCCAGGAAATAATATTTTTTTAAAAAAAGAAACAAAACCAATAAAAATTTGTCTTTTTAACAGTATCATGATATATCGTGATTTAACATATCGAGATCTTAGTATTGTGATTTGAATCGTATCACCAACACACACCCCTAATCTTGTGCCAAATGAATGAATAAACTTTGGCAAAGAATTTCATGAAAGTGGAAATCTGTCTGTCACAGTCAAATGTCTTGACAAATGATTTGGTGTGTGACCAACATTAAATGTAATGTGACAACTTCCAATGACAGTTCCAGCTGTTATTATAGAAATGTTGTATAGTAGGGGCGGCATGGTGATGCAGAGATTAGCACTAGACACTTTTTCATTGACCCTCAAATTGCACGAATACAGGGTGGGGAAGCAAAATTTACAGTGAACATTTAGTTGTTTTTTCTCAGCAGGCACTACGTCAATTGTCTTGAAACCAAACATATATTGATGTCATAATCATACCTAACATTATTATCCATACCTTTTCAGAAACTTTTGCCCATATGAGTAATCAGGAAAGCAAACGTCAAAGAGTGTGTGATTTGCTGAATGCACTCGTCACATCAAAGGAGATTTCAAAAATAGTTGGAGTGTCCATAAAGACTGTTTATAATGTAAAGAAGAGAATGAGTATGAGCAAAACTATTACGAGAAAGTCTGGAAGATACTATTAAAGAAGAATGGGAGAAGGTGTCACCCGAATATTTGAGGAACACTTGCGCAAGTTTCAGGAAGCGTGTGAAGGCAGTTATTGAGAAAGAAGGAGGACACAGAATAAAACATTTTCTATTATGTACATTTTCTTGTGGCAAATAAATTCTCATGACTTTCAATAAAGTAATTGGTCATACACTGTCTTTCAATCCCTGCCTCAAAATATTGTAAATTTTGCTTCCCCACCCTGTATAACTTGTGCATAAAAATTTACCTAATGGAAAAACAACAATTTCGCCAAAGCTCTCATTTTTTGACTAAAAGTTTTTGCGCTGGCAAGAGGTGTTTTTTCCACAACTAGAGTCACCTGAATAAAAAAAACCCAATGCTATAACATTGAAGAGGATGAGTTTTAAAAGAAACATGGCGTGGTATGTGTGGACACGCCAGGAAACCGAAACATTTTTGAATTTAGTACAAGATAGAGGGGTAATATATAATAATAATTATATCTGTAAATCAACACAATATTTACATTCGTCGTCATGTTTATGGAATGACTTCTCGTGTCATCTCGCGATAATAAATAAACAAATCATCGCATTTGTGATTTAATGGAAAAAACACCATTACCCACTTCTGTTTTTTCCACATTTGGGAAATATCGGTAAAGTTTTGCGCAGATGTCCAATGGAAAAGCTGCTACTGTCACCTTTTCTCCCCCTTTTGGGGTTTTCTGTGGGTATTCCAGCTTCATCCCATGTCTTCATGTGTCTCTGTAGATCCACTGTGAAAGAAATCTTAAGAAATGTCAGGTTGTTCATGTTATTCACATTTTTTAAAAGGACAATTTGTAGAGTATAAACATTTTCATAATGTGATGAGAAGTTTGATTATTTTTATATATTTCTTCTAGGCTATTAGTATATTACTGGTCATTAATGGTTGATGTCAACTGCCCATAGATGTGAATGGTTGTTTTGTTTTTTTTTTATATTTCAGCCTGGTGATGAACTGGTGACATGTTTGCCCATTGGTTGCTGGAATAGGTGAATATTCTGTTCTGCTCATGTGGAGAAAAAAGTAACCTAGCCTTGTCCTGGTGTGTTACTACAGCATTACACATCTGTGTAACAGTAGGAGATGGAAATACAACTTAACCCTTTAACCCCTGACGTGTCTGTGGTGAGCGTTCTGAATGTATGATTTATTTGAAATATTCATAAAAGTTCAAATGTTTGTTCAAAAGGAAAAATGTCAAAACTTGCTGAAAGAATAGACCTTGTTCTTTTTATAGACATTTCATAGACTTTTTTTTTTTTTTTTTTTTTAACATCGTTTTCCTTGTGGTTTTTTTTGTTTTGTTTTGTTTTTACTGTTGTTTGCAGTGTTGTGTTGATTTTCCTTTATTAATATAATTTTTTAAACTTTATTTTTACCAAGTTTTAACCGTGTAATAATAATAATAATGGATTGGATTTATATAGTGCTTTTCTAGACACCCAAAGTGCTTTACATTATTAACCCATTATTCATTCACTCTCACATTCACACTCTGGTGGTGGTAAACTACATTTGTAGCCACAAGCTGTCCTGGGGCAGACTGACAGAAACTGCTTTTTGGAGTTCAACCAGGTGCCAAAAAGCAGCAGGACTGATTTAGAAAAAAAAGAACACCAAAATAAAAACTACAGGACCAAAATTCAAATACTTGTTGTTCAGTGTGTTCCAGTTCACAGTTCATGTTCAACATCCTAAATTTCTTATTGATGTACATTCTGAGAGCCTGTCAAACTTCAATTCCTCTTTGTCTTTTTCTGTTATTCCACCCTATTTTGACCCTAAAACACACAGTAAAACAAAACCGCTGAAGAAAAGGAACACAAACACATACTCACAGCAACTTTTATGACACTGAAACAGACGCAAATTCACAGCAGTACGTTTACCTGGAATAATGTCTGAGGGGTTAAAGGGTTAATTCACATTTCCTTATGCACATTTTAAGATTGGACAACCTTATTAAGATGGTCATTTGACTGGAAAACACAAAGATTTTTCTGAGTAAGTTAAACAAAATCTATTTTAGTGCAGGGGATAAAACAAAGAAAGCATTCCAAGCAGGTAAGGGCCATTTTTCCCGGTGGAATTTCCACGGTTGGTTGTGAGACGCCTCAGTAGTGTCTGATGTGTTGCAGTGCAGGATGTAACAGGAGCTCCCGGGTGCAGAGGAAGAGACCGGACCTCACCGGAGGATGTGGGGGGGTGGGGGGGGGGATATCAATACTCACCTAAAAGAGTTAGATTACAGGGACAAGCACTTTCCACTCCAACCAAACCACAGGGTCCAGTGTCACAGACGACAACAGTCGGCATCAATATGGATGAGGAGGACGCACCGGAGCGAGGCCACCCCCGCTCATCGAGCAGCAGCGGTGACAAACTTTCCTCTGTACCCACAAGTGTAGCCAAATCAATCCACCCGAATGAATACAAGGACTGTGTTTGTGTGTCTGTGTGTGAGTGGGTGTGTGTGGAGTACAGCTGCCAGGCCTTTCCAATGAATCCTAGTTGCACAAAAGCGAGCGCTCGGGACAAAGACTGTTATTATCTGCCTGTCTTGGTTATAAGACTTCAATACTGGTGGCCTACTCTCTCAAGTGAATGTAATCCATCACAGTTACAATAAACTCACAGAACCTTTTGCTTGTTTTTCATCATCACTTGACATCCACGCATAGTACTTCTGGCACAGGCATGTTTGTTCATCAGCAAAGAAATGCTTCCCAAGTACTGGGGTTAGTATGTCACTGGTGTGCAAATGTGAATCCTGTCACCTGCAGATCAATACAGCAGAAAGACACGTGGTAGATCTGCAAACGCTTTTATCCAAACTCCTCTTCATTACCAACACCTCACCATTCCATTTCCCTACGACCTTCCCCTTTCTATTCAGGCGTCTCTGCTCAGCTCTGGAGTGTGTTTTTTTCTTTTATACTGTACCGCACGGTGCTTTTCTCACATAGTATTGGACTGATTATTCCTCACATCCCATTTATTTGAAGAGATGGTGGTCTACGACTCTGACCTCAAAGTCACTTTTATGTCGGGCTTATTAGCGCGGAAGGTTTGAGACATAAATGCAGAGCCCAGGATTTATTCACAACTAAAAGCACGTGGAAAAACACTCATGTTTTTCTCTTTTCTTTTCAGGTTGCGTTCAAGTCGAGTTCAAGTTCATATGTACTTCTGTGCTACAAATGAAAGGTACATGGTTATATGATGGTTGTGGTAGCAAAATGATTTGCTTTCAAACAAGTGTGATTAGCAAAATAAAAGGGTTTGTATAATCAGTAAATTATTCCAACAATTTTGAGCAATTGTAAAAAAAAAAATAAAAAAAAATAAATCATATTATAAAATACAATACAATAGCCCTTATTAGGCTATTATAGTGTGTACAATGAATTTAAGAAATAATCATTAAACGTGTAACCATGAATCATTAGTAAAATATTTGCTGAAACACAATATTTGTGTAATGAGTACTGCTCGTCATGATACAGAATAATGTACCTATATTATATTCAATCTGGACATGTATTTACCAAGATGCTAATTGTCTATATGTATTATCTACTAAACCTGGAAGTGTGAGCTCTGTTTTTTTTTTCCTCCAAAATTTCCCTAAAGATTTTTTTTTTAATCAATTTATGGGTGTTTTCATATGTATATAAGAATAACAAATTGTTCTGAAAGACTGAAGAAATAATGTTTTATTTCTCCATTTCACTGTTGTATTCTTGCAGTCAGAGCTCACTCTCCCCATTTAGTGTCTCTTTCCTCTTTTATGAGAAGGAAGGATGAGTAAAGTGTCAGTGATTTGTTAGATATTGTACTTTTCATGAATGTCAAAACAAATACACATGGAGAAAGCACCAGTGGATATCTTTAAAATCCCCAATAACCATTTGGAATATTATGAAAAAATGTGTGAAGAAGCTAAGTGGGGAAAAAAACAACAAAAAAAACAAAAATTTGCTGCTTATATTACAAATCAGATATTATGATCTATCTATCTATCTATCTATCTATCTATCTATCTATCTATCTATCTATCTATCTATCTATCTATCTATCTATCTATCTATCTATCTATCTACACATCAAGATAACAGGTGACAAAATATCTACATAAAACATCACTAGCAGAAATTCAAGGTAATTAAATACCAGCCAACACATTTTGGTTATAATAAATGCAGAGACAAATGTGATCACAATAAGATGTTTCCACTGAATTCACATTTCTTCTAATATATTGTTCATCCTAATGAACAATGACGTCTGCACAATTAAACATTTACCTACAGTTTAGATATGTTAATAGCAACTAAGCTAAAGTAAATTACTTAACAGCTATTTATTTAAAACAAATGTCAGTTTTATATATGTATATATATATATATATACATATATATATATATATATATATATTTAGGGCTGCGAATCAATCCATTATCATGATTAATCTGATTAAAAATTTTAACACAGTTAACCCATCTGCTGCACAGAATGACTCTGAACGTCTCTTCCAATGCATTTGGGTCAGTTTGTCCAAGTAGCGTTAGCGTCACGCATGAACAAATGGGCAGTTGATTCAGTAGTGACAGGCAGCAGTATCAACCCATAAAGATGGAAGACGCTAAACAGTTCATTGGCCCTCTGGATGGAAATATGAGGACAAAAAAACCAAGACGGAACAGTTGTTTCAAGTTATTTTGTTGAAAATGTTGAAGGTGTTTAATAAACACGTTAAATGCATATATATTCCCTTCTTTCTTGAGTCTGTTTGCTCATGCAAAATGAAATATGATTAATATAGATTAGAAATGAATGATATTTAATCATGATTAATCCAAATTAATCCGCAGCAACCCTGTGATTAATCTTATTTTAAAAATTTATTGTTTGACAGCACTAATATATGCACAAACATATGCAAATGCACTCTTCTTTCAAAAAATACAGTTGTCTAAAGAAAAAGAAAAACAACTTTGTTTCTCCAGCCTGTGTGTCCACAGCCAGGAATGTTATTTACACTGAATAGGTTTAAAGGGAGACACGGTGGTGCAGTGGTTAGCACTCGTGCCTCACAGCAAGAAGGTCCTGGGTTCGATTCCAACACCATTCGACAGGGGGTGGGACCTTTCTGTGTGGAGTTTGCATGTTCTCCCCATGTCTGTGTGGGTTCTCTCCGGGTACTCCGGCTTCCTCCCACCATCCAAAGACATGCACTAATAGGTTAATTAGGTTAATCTAAGTTGCCCGTAGATGTGAATGTGAGAGTGATTGTTTGTCTCTATATGTTCAGCCCTGCGATGAACTGGCGACTTGTCCAGGGTGTACCCCGCCTTCGCCCCTATGTAGCTGGGATAGGCTCCAAGTGACCCCCGTGACCCTAGTGAGGATAAAGCGGGTTCAGAAAATGAATGAATAGGTTTAAACTACTATTGTACGATATTTGTACCCAAGTGTGAAGGCTTTCAGCAGAAACGTTGTTTAAGACATAGTTCACATTTTAATAGTGTTAATTCTGTCCCAAACTGTGATCTTTTAATGGTAAACCTGAACATTTTTTTGTTGTTTCTGTAACTGAGAATCAAATATAGCCCAAATTACATTAACCCAAATTTCTACTCACAACAATAGGGCTCCAGTCTTCATGTGGTAAAAAGTACCTATTTCAGACCTACATCATTGTAAATTTATGTCATTTTTCATATGATCATGTTGATCATGTATTTCCGTATGATAAGCCCTGCAGCCCTGGATGCTGCTCCCATAATCAAACAAATCATTTGAGTTGAAAATGAACATAAATGACGGAAACCTGGTGTGTTCTGTACCTGTTGTAAATCACCTCCTGCTGATTTGACTGGCTGTAGAATGTTGTCTGTGTAATATTAGTTGCCATTATCTGGGTGAACAGACCAACAGACCATGCGAGGGCTATTTTTACAAACCACCAACAGTCACAGTGGGGAGGAGTAAAAATGATGTGCACGTTCTGAGGAGATAGGTTCATTTTTCAACATCTGGCTTGAATTGGCCTCAAACCACCTCAGGAGATATAACAATAGTATTCCACTCTGTCTTAAATGCATTTCTGTTGCATTTACACTCAGATCAGATTGCTGTGTGCTCTGTCACTGTGGGATATCTGTGCAGTTCTACACCAGGAAGATAAATTGTTGTGCAATGTTGTTTGGTTGACAATCCAACACTGGCATAGATTTAGCACTCAGTTAGTGTTACATGTACTGTATGTTTTCTCTTGAAGAGTTTTAACAGCAGGTAAAGCACAGGTATGTCCAGCCTCTTAAAACTACTGCAGGTCCATGGTAATGTTGTAGTAATAGTAGCAGTAGTAATATACACATTCTGTCCATCCATATAACCAGAGATAATGTCAGCTAAAAGCTAAACTAATTAAAACCGATTTCTGGAAAACAAAACATAACCCAAATGTGCACTTAAATGGGCAAATATCTAACATAATCTAACAGTCTGAGACCAGTTTGTCATTAATAATATCATCAAACAATAGAGCAACGTGACAAACTGTGCTCTGCTAAGCTAACACTAAGCAGATCCAACAGTAGGAGGATTATTTCTATACCGCTAAAACTCACTGAACGAGCCAAAGAAGCACTGGTGGAATGTAATGAGGTAATAATAATAATAAATAATAATAGATTAGATTTCTATAGCACTTTTCAAGGCACCCAAAGCGCTTTACATTATTGATCCATTATTCATTCCCTCTCACATCCTCCCTCTGGTGGTGGTGAACTACAGTATGTTTGTATCCACAGCTGCCCTGGGGTATGCTGATGGAAGCCTGGCTGCTAATTCACGCCAAACGGCCCCTCCGACCACCACCAAACATTCATACACAGTGTGAGTGGCACTGGAAGCAAGGTGGGTGAAGTGTCTTGCCCAAGGACACGACGGCACATGACTAGAGTGGGATTCGAACCACCAACCCTTCGGTTATTGGACGACCTGCTCTACCTCCTGAGCCATGGCCCCCAATAAAAGTACTTAGTTACTGTACTTAAGTAAATTTATGGAGGGGTACTTTTGACTTGGGTGGGTATCAGTGGCGGCTGCTCGTCTTTCAGACAGGGGAAGCTCATTGTTGGCTTACATCAAAAAAAAAAAAAAAGCCAAGTCATTTAAACATACATTCGGCCCTCCGTTCCTTTTTAAGAAAATGCTCAGTGACCTTAACGTACCAAGTAGGCGTCTTTTCCAGGGACTGGACCAGTGTCCTCTCAATGTCCAGCAGAGCTAGGCTGCTCAGACAGCCTTGGCCCAGTGTGTTGTGGGTGTCAGACTTCAGCCTTTTTAAACTACAGATGCTCCTTTCACTCCAACCTAGCCAACAGTATGACTGATTTAACTATCTACAAAACGATATTAAACTCGAACAAGAAATGATTAAATTATGTAACTGAAACAAGAAAACGCTGAAATTATCTTAAATTGAAACAAGGAAGTACAATGAGTGTGTTTTATTTACAGCGCAAGAAATGAACGAGTAATTTCGTAGTGGTTTCTCAACCTGAGTTCACAGCAGAATGTGTGATGGTATTAAACTGAACTGTGTCAGTGAAGGAGGAGAACTCAAACTAGCTGTCAATCAAACAGGATTCAGCCTTTCGACTGATCCTCCAATCAGCACGTGGGATTCTGGCGTCCAGCCTGGCCGAGCTCTGCCCACAGCTCCATTCACCCCCAGAGACGCCTGGCGTCCAGGTGCGGGACAACATCGTGGCATTTATCCAATTACCGTCCAGTTTTGAGGCAATGAAAAAAACTGTTCCACTCAGTCCCATTGAAGCCCAGAGACGCCCAGCGTCTACGGACAAATGCACTGAGCAGAGATCGAATGAGAAAACAGTGCAACGGGAATGGAGGAGAAGTGAACAACATCGCGTCCATTGATTTGTGATAAAGCTGATTCTGAACGAACTCGTCTTTGAGATGAACGTGTTCTAACGCATTTGTAGTCAATGAAATGTCAACACAACCGTACATATTTAACCATTTAATTTTCGTAATTTTAGGGGAAGCCAAGCTTCCCTTGCAGTCTATGAGAAATCACCACTGGTGGGTATCTGTACTTTTTACTTCACTACTTTTCAAATTGTGTTTGCATTACACACTACTTTTTGTAAATTGTTTTACCATGCACACAAAGTGCTGTGCAACTGTACGCATCACTGTAATCCAGCTGTAGAGAGACATCTGGATTGATCTTCTCTCCCAACAGAGTGCGACTCAATTAAAAAAACTTTGAAAATCAACTCCTTTTGAAGTTGAATCATAAATACTGATAATATTCAGATTTAGAAATGTCTGACCTGTTGGGCTGATGACTGTCCCAGAAGATTCTGTTCATTGTGGGTCCTGTTTACAGTTTAAAACCAGAGCTTGTTATTTGCAGAACATATATGATATATACAGTCCAGGCCAAAGTTCTGGCAGTGACACAAATTGACATTTTGCATAAATGTGGTTTATTTGCCGAAGTCTTTGAAACCTATGGAAGCTTATAATTGCTGTTCATTTTACCTCACATACATGTGGTAAAAAATATCTAAAAACTGAAACTGAAGTAGCAACACTTGTGAAAACAAAACTTGTGACACTGCCAAAGCTTTGTCCTTAAATGTAGGTGTATGATTCAGTTTATTACCTGTAGTCCATCCAGGTCACATGTACCTGTGATGAGGTGAAATCTGCGTAGTATAAAGGATACACATTAAAACCCTGATTTAAGACTTTTCAAGTTCCCTTAATTTTATTACAGAGCTTGTTGCTCAACTTCATGACAGACTTAAGCTTCTGTATCCAATATTATACAGTGTCTAGAGTTTGAAGTCCGTCAGAAATAACAGTTTATTTGAGTGTTTGTGGTAATTTGTCATCATTTTTGCATCCTACTGTGTGTAGTGATGTTTTATAAAATGAAAGTGTTGATGCCAAAATAATTAATGACACCATAAATTAACATAATGATGAAAACCAGGTCCGAACACTGTGTTTTTAGAAGAATGACAGGTAGTGTCAAATACATTTAGTCAATGAGTAAAACCTGGATTCTACTTCTCCTTAATTAAAGCTAAGAAAGTATATGTGAAACGTATAGAAATGTATGAACCTCATATTACAAGGTGTTTGTACATCTCATATAATCATGTTTCTAAAAGCTTTAAAATGTGAATTTATATTAATGTCACTCACTACACCACTTAAATGTTCTAAAACCACCTAGATTTCACACATAAAAAAGCCATTTGTGTCCTTTGGACAGTACAGGAGGTACAAGTGTAACAGGGTCAATTATTTCACATCAGTGTGGGTATGTATATGATATTGTGCATTGTTATAGTTACACAAAATCTGTTCATTTTATTTTCATTTCTTTTGGTTGGTACCTGACATTGTGGGCCTCTGGGTCAGTGTGTGGAACTTTTGGTTTGGGTCTGTTCCCCAGCGAGCGATTTACAGTGTGACGCTACATGTATAACCAGAGTTTTCGCGCCTTTGCCTCTTCCCTTTCGTTCCGGATTTCTGTGGGAGAGGAGTATGTTTACGGGGGTTGCTGACCAAAGGTTTTTGTGTTTTGTCACTTTTGTCAGCTGATGAACAATAAATGGAAACTGCCTCCAAAGACATATGTGTGGGTCTCGTCATTAAAAAAGAACACAATGCAGAGTCCGACACCACCGGTTACACAAGTCATTGTTCAGTGTTCTATTTGCACATTAAATACATATTTCCTTTTTTAAAACGTGGTTACATCACCAGAGATTTAGTCTTGATAAAAATAAGTTGAATTCATGAATATCTGTGAAATACTGAAGAATGTATAAATGCTGTACTAGCTTTTAAAACCATTAAAATGTTTCTTTTATTACCTTGAGGGTTTCTTTTGTTTTTTTTTTTTTTGTTCGTGATCTTCATGTTCCAAAAAGAAATACTTCTGAGTCCTAGCAGTGCATTTAGTGTCACTTGTCAAAACGACATAATTCCCTTTCAGCAAACTGTAGTTCAGTTGGTCTGAAAGGACATTTGACCTCAGCATCTACATAGAAAATGTACTCCATGATGTAGATTTTGGCTAATTGCAAGTGTTCTCAGAGAGTTAGGGATCAGATTCCATAAGAAGTGACCTGGACACAGTTCTACTGTAACCAATCTGTGGTTCAAGACCAACACTTAAATTCAGTCTTTGGTTTGGTCTGAGGTGAGAGCTGCAGAAGAAAAGTGTGTATTTTCAAGGTCTGATTTCAGCTCCTCCAGTGTTAATCTAAATCAGGGGTGTCAAACATATGGCCTGGAGGCCAAAACTGGCCCACCAAAGGATCCAATCTGGCCCGCAGGATGAATTAGTGAAACGCAAAAATTACACTGAAGATATTAACAATCAAGGATGTTAAAATAATTTTAGGTCAATTTCATCTGAAGTGGGTCAGACCAGTAAAATGCTATCATAATAAAGTATAACTAATGAAAACAACAACATTTTCTCTTTGTTTTAGTGTAAGAATAAAGTAAAATTACACAAATGTTAACATTTACAGACTAGCCTTTTATAAAAAAAAAAAAAAAGTGAAAAACCTGAACAAATATGAACAATTTGAAATAGCTTAAGAGAATTATGTGTAATTGTACCAATATTCTGTCTGTTACTAAATGTTTTGTGTATTTGGAGATCCACTGTGATCTGTAAGTTGTAATGAACATACGAAAATGAGAAGCTGAGGCCAAATAATGGCATAAATTGTTAAAAATTGCACTTTTTTTCTTCATAAATTTCATTTTGGTCATGGTTATTCATGTTTTTCCACATTTTTTTAAAGGATAGTTTGTAGGTGTAAAAATTTTGATAGTATACAGTAATTTTACTTTTTTCACTTTAAAACATAGAAATTAGACAAATTTTGGAACTGATATTATTTATGTATTATTGTGTTTTTTTTTTTAATCTTCAGTGGCCTACTGCAGGTCATATTGGGCTGTATGTGACCCCTGAACTAACATGAGTTTGACACCCCTGTTCTAAATGAACAGAATACATAGCTATTGTAATCACATGACATACATGATAATAATTCAATAATTGTTTATTATCTCTCGTTCAGGGCCCACTGATAAATACATCTATTCACTGAAAAAAATGGAGCATTAAGGTAATAACACACTGTTTTCTCCTTTAACTTTTTGCAGAAAGAAAGATAACAACAAAAGAAAAGAAAATGTTAAAATACATCTAACTTCATCTTAATTAAACATTACAGCTAATACTGAGCTACATTTCAAGGTGCCCTGCCACATGTATTACTTTTGTGGTAATGTCTGAAGTTCTACCATGAACGTCCAACTCCTGGCTTTGATGCCTCTCTTGTACGGCAGACCTAACATGGAATTTTCCCAACTTCTAACCTGTATCCACTGGACCCCCTCCACTGCTCTATGGGCCCCCCAGGAATGCTAGGGCCCATGAATTTGTCATGTTTACCCCCCCGTTTATGGTGCCCCAGCTTGTTGTATACGAAAACTGTCACTGAGGAGACAAATTCTGTGGGTGTGGTCTCACCCGGGCAAGCTCATGAATACTAATGAGCTCAGACATTAACACGTCACACAGACCAGCTTTAATAATTGACTTTTTGTTGTTAATAGAAGACAAAGGAGGTAGTGGTTCATTTTCAAAGTCACTGCATAACACAAACACCTATGGACCAAAGTTATAATAGTTTTGGATTTTTCATTATAGTTTTGTTTTATTTAGTTTTGACTTTTTTTCTCTAATTCAGTTAGTTTTAATTCATTTTTAGAGCAGGTTTGCCAGTTTTTATTAGTTTTCGTTATTTTCTAAATGCTTAGTTTTAGTTTAGTTTTAGTGGGTTTTTTATATCTTTTATCTTCTTCGCTGTCGTATTCAAATAAATCCCAGACAGGACTCTGATGCTGTCTCCCAACTTTAGTCTCCATGTTTCCAGGTAGCGTGGGAACGAGAAGACGACTCTGTACAACAAGTAATGAGAAGTGACGGACCGTTAAATGTCATATGGTGCAAGAAGCTAAAATTGCTGGAGGGAAATAAATTGATTTCATATCAATCTGACACTGACAAAGACGAAAACGAAGGGAATTTTATACATAATTTTTATACGTTTTAGTTAGTTTTGTAAGCACACAATAAAGTTTCAGTTAATGTTTTTTTTTATTTTAATTATAGTTTGTATTTATTTCAGTTAAAAAAAATGTTTTTACAATTTTAGTTTTTGTTATTTCGTTAGTTTTTGTTAATGATAGTAACCTTGCTATGGGCCTAACATATTTCAAAAAAATACAAGTAAAAATGGTTTTGTGTGGCAGGGCACCTTTAACTATTGACAACCTTAGCAATGGTTTACATAATCTCAGCACAACGTCATCTCCTTAACCTGATTAACCTGATTAGGTGCTATATAAATAAAATTTGATTGATTGAACTTAAGAAAGAAAGAAAGAAAGAAAGTCTGTTCTGGTCTGTTGTCCATTCTCTGGTTTTGCTCTAGTGCTTCTCTTTTTGGAGTGTATCCATCCTATATAATAAACCAAATGTTAGTGCAACATAAACTGTACATTTTCAAGTACTGGGCAATAAAAGGACGAGCCATGGGTGACTGACACCAACAGGTTCCTTGTTTTGTGCTATTATTAGTGTGAAAACACTGTCTTTCTGTGTGAGTCACTCCTACTTCTTCCTCCTCCACTCGGCTGCCATTAGGATGCCACAACACTGAGCTGTATATGTGAACATGAACATCCTTTCAAGCACACACACCAGTGTGAAACTGGTGTCAGTGTTGAGTGACACGCACAGTCAAATGCACACACACACACCCACAGTGTGTGTTTCTGTGGTGTGTTAATGTGTCTCCTGCTGCTGTCTTCTGCTGTCTTATCAGCGCTGATGATGACAGCAGCAGTGTGTGTTAAGCCTCTGTCGGCCTGTCAGCTCTCTGCTGCCACTGCTGATCAAAGTGGAGGCAGAGACACACATGCATATGGAAGGAAAACTCATGCACACACCACTGTGCAAAGAAAACAAAGGCACTTGAGGATGCACATGCAACACACACATGCACAAATTCCATGTGCAGGGACAGACGTAGTGTATATTACCAACGCTGCTGCATCCATATCCCATAAATCTCAGTGTTGAGGTGTCAAACCAAGCGCGCTGGCTTTCACTTCAAAGAACACTGAAATATATATGACTGACTGTGGTACGTATCGGTAATAAAGCCGAGTTTTAAGCCAGGACACAACAGATATATTCAAGGCTGTTTCCAGAAAGTAGAGCAAATTCTAGTTTTTGAGGAGAGGGAAGAACAAACCTAACAAATGAGTCACTTTATAATACACTTAAAGACTGGTCAGAAACAACTGAGGAAAGGAGGAGTAACAGCCACTGGCACTAAAACTATATGATCCAGACCAGATTTAACCATGTTCCTTTATTGAACTGCTATAAAATTGCATTGTGAAAATAAATAAATAAATAAATAAATAAAACTCTTGGATGCTCTTAGAAATTAATACATCGAGTGATGCCACAAGGAGTAATACTTTCCTCACTGAGAAATAACACCGGTGGTGAGTAAACTGACCACATTTTACAGTCCAGACAATATGATTTGTTTATGTCAAGACAGCAAACATAGACTCGTGCATATTCATAACAATCAGGCAGTGGGTGAGTAGTGAAAAGGGTGGTTAGAGAAAGGTGGCAGCAAGTAGAACAGGGGTGAGCAGTGACTTTTCTTATGGGGGAATGAGAAACTTTGACAGTTGTTAAGGATTGGACCAATACACCTGCAGCGCTGCTCAGTATATACATATATATCTATAAAAACAGCAAATGAAACAATACAATGATACAATGAAAATGTGCACAAAATACACCTGTATTAATATTCACAAAAACATTTTTGAAAATGTGCAAAAACCAACTCCACATTAACTTGCTGTGTTTGTTTGAATATCTCAGTTCATTTTCTTTTTCTTTACCTCTGACTTCAGTGAAAAAATACTTAGAAGTCCATGTCTCATTAAAAACTCTGCATTCTGAGTCAGTCTTTCTTTTTTTTGGCATTAGCTGACATCTTCATGGGCTTCTTGGTAGTTCTCGGTTCAGTTGGACTGGTTTAACTCTTTTGAAAATGTTTCATCTCATCCAAGACACTTCTTCAGTTCTAATAACTGGTGGGGTAGAGTGGGCCTATAAACCTGCAGGGGGAGTGGTCCATGGGAATGTGATTTGTGCCTGAGACTGGACATGACCTAATCACCATTCCCACAACAGAAGTGACTTAATCACCATGAGACCATAGCTGGCGCTCTTGTTGTCTCGGATCTGTGCGGCACAGGTTCACCTTATTGACCAAACTGCTCGGGGATATATCAGGGACAACGAAGGTCGCTCTTCTTCACTTTGCCTTAAACAGGCTAACAGAAAAGTATTGCTGCCATTGTAGACAAATGAACAGAACACTCACTTTTTTTGAATCTGTAAAGGTTTGTCTTCTTCTGACTTCATTGGATAGTGACAGAATTCCTTCTGCACCACCACCTACTGTTTCGGCACTGTAACACCCACTCATGCTTGGACACAAGCCACGGTACGTGCTTGTGAACGCAACATCTGCGGGAAAGATGTGAACATATCAAAGTACGGTACAGACTCGAGTACGCTGTATGAAAACACCCTTAAAGGGTGTGTCTCCTTGGGTGTAGGGTCGTTGGTGGGTATTGTGTATGTGTCGTTGATGAGAGGGGGGGTCACTGTCCAAATCCTTCATGGGGGTGGGGGGTGGGGTGTGTGTGTGTGTGTTTGGTTTCAGGTGAGTCCAGGTGTGGAAGGTTGTTGGTTGAAAACTGTTTGGGAATGGTATTTAAAATGGTGTTATAGATTTTTGATAAGTAGTGTCTCAGACCACCACCTCTGTTCAGGGAAGGATTTTCCACTTTCACAAAAATGCTTTCTTTGACTCCTCTCTCAAACCCTTTGTCTTCTCTGGCCAACATCCTTTATGGGCTGAAACTGGCCAACAAACCACTCAGTGCATAAATACGTTAAAAAAAAATGTTAATTTAGCAGATCCTTCAAAATAAAAGCAGTGCTGTTGTATTGGTTGCATATATCACGAAGATATATATATTTGCATTGACTTTTAATTTGCCAATGTTATGGAAAAATAATACTCTACTAATTCGTCTTCAATAAAGAAGGGTCAGTTCAAGCGTTCAGTGTCAAGAGTAATCACTTTATTGGAGCTCCAAGAAAGAGATACACCTCAGGCAAAGGCTGAAGCTGTCTGAACCCAAAAATACAAGTCACAATGTAGTCTTCTGTCTCCCATGAGAAAATTATGGTGTGTCAAAAGTGTTTTGGTTAGTGCCAGGAACTTAGAGATAAGACCCCTGTGAGAAATCATCTCTATCCTACCCAGGTGTCAGTCTGACCTTCTACTCTGGACACAACACAGAAGAGGTCAAAACTGCGCTATAATACACAGTGACATGAAAATATCTGAAATAGAGAAGCCTATATGATATATGAAATATATGCAAATATATATGAATATATATGGATATAAGTAATTTAGCCATTACACCAATGACCTCATGCAGGCCATGGACTGTACAATGCCCAGGTCTGAGGTAGAAGGAAGGTTAAGGAAACAAGTGAGCAAAAACTGATGGAGCAGTATAGGGAGGTTTAGCACAGAGGAGCAGGTAAGACAGGATAGAACTGCACAAGGAAAATTCAGATGGTTTCTGTCTCAAAGAACAAACATAGGAGGCAACCTAGAAGCATTTACCATGAGGGCTTAGACAACTGTCCAACAACGGTGACAAGGAAGACTGGGGTTTTAACTGTGGTTGATGATGATGGGATGCAGGAGCCATGCCTTTCCTTGGAAACGGAAAGAAGAAAGAGTACAGGCATTCCCACAGGGGGACAGAAAGACAGAGTGGAGAGACAAAAGGATATAAAGGATAAACAGGAAATACAGGTACCCAGGTTAGCCTGTTATAATTAGTTTGGTTTGTGAACCCGTAAAGCGGTAATATTTTTGCTTTCTTAAACAGAATTATGCATTTTAAAACATTTCCCTGTGGTCTACATAAACTGTAAATGCTATGCTTGGGTCTGAATTCTTCTTTAATTCAACTCCACAGGTCCATTTTCAACCCTATTTCGGAGTAATGGCACCAGAAAGGTCGTTTTGAGCTCTGGCCCTTTAAATGCACATGAGCCACATCACACCTCACCCCCACCAGGTTGTTGACCATGCTGCTCTTTCCTATTTCATCAGAAGTTTTGACCTTATATGTAAAAATGTCATGATGTAATTAATTATAGATGTAACAAATTTAGCAGGAATTAAAACAGGTTGTAGAAAGCCACTCAATTTTTGCCAAAATGAATATAAAGATAGCTTTGCAGCACCTGGAGGGTTCAAATTCAAACTTTATGAACGATTAGAGTTTCCAAATACCCAAATAAATGTACCAAAGACTAATAAAAGTAGGTTTAACAAAATATGACCCCTTTAATGACCTATAACTATGGTTGTGGTGACTTCCAAATGAGGTTATCACTACATTTAGTCAAAAGTCAAAATCAGCTTTATTGTCGTTTTGCTATATGTACATCACACACAGAAAACTGAAATGACAAAACTCTAAGACCCCACGGTGCAAAATTAACACAGTAGAAAAAAAAGTATAAAAAACAGAACAGGGTCTAATATGGTATGAATAATAGACAATAGGACTATGGAGGTTGAGGAGACAATTTATCCTTTCAAAATGAAAACTAATAAAAACTAGCAAACCTGCTCTAAAAACTAATTAAAACTAACTGAATTAGAGAAAAAAAATGTCAAAACTAAATAAAACTAAACTATAATGAAAAATCCAAAACTACTAAAACCTTGCTGTGTGTGGATCCTGTGATCATCCAAATGGGTCATATTTGATATCAAATTAAATTTTGGGAAACTGCATTTTACCTGAAGTATTTTAATATTTTGATAGGATTAGTGGTGCAAAATACACTGTACATTTTAAATCTCTTTGAGGATTAATATTCCCTTCTTTAATCATTGTCACTCAGATATGGTGGTGTTGGGTATGTGCTTCATTATGGTAGTCAATAATACTTTTATTATTAAACTATTTATCATTAAAGTAGCGCTTATGGGATAGATTGGACTGTCCATGGTGCTGAAAGTTATGTCATAGTTTCCTGCTATTGTTATTAAACACAATGTGTCAAGGCATCTCCAGGCCATTGTTAGGAGTGAACCTTCATTGTAGAAACCAGTTTTTGTTTTGTTTTGTTTTGTTTATACACCATTATTTTTTGTTTTATTTTAATCTTTACTTCTATTTTATCTTTACTTCAAAGATCTAAACAGCTGCCAGCGTCTAAAATATCTATAGCTCTATATCTATAATAACTTTTGAGCCTCTAATCCTGTCATGATGTTTAAATAATTAAAGTAAAATGTGGTTTCTCAAGTTTTCAGCAGCAACACATCTTATTTGGATGTTCAGGGGCTCATCGTGTTCTGCAACACTGATCCATCAATAAAACCAAGTAATCTGACAAACAGACATTGTTGTAGATGCTTGTTTTTATATTCAGGTAGTGATATATTTTGGTGAAGGAGTCACTTTTGCTTTAGCGTTTTCTGTTTTGATAAAACTTTTGATTTATTGCAAACTTTTAAGAACAGAAAGGAAAAGACCTGCTTTCACTAGAAATGATGGATAATATTGCAATAACTGGTAATAAATCCTTTTGAAAATGTTAGATGTAGAAAAAACCTGGAAGTCTAAAATGTCTCAGAAGAAGTTTCCAGCAGAAATATTTCAATGTATTCAAAGTTTAATCTTTTGGTATTCTTAAAACAGGCAATTACGGATGAATTCTCAGCTGTAGATGGTAGCCACTGAGCTATTTTACAGCAAAAGTAGACAGTTGACAGTGTTACATGATGCCAATTGGGCCTGACCACAAATGCAACAGTAAGGAAACACTGATGACCCTCTGAGTGTGTTCTAGTGTTTGATGGGTCGTGTTATGCAGTAGCACATCTGTGGCCAGAGGAGCTGAGGGCTCTCATTACCCTCTTCTAAGCTATGCTAGGGGACTACATAATGGGAGGAACACAGCTGTGGAGAACCCCTAGTTACAAGCATGGGGTCTTCCCTTCTTTAGGGCCACCATGTACAGGGAATTCACACACTTCCTAAGATCCTCTTCCTCCGATGTGTGAAGTACCAGACTTGGAGTCACTCTTCCATGCATTTATCTCTAACAGGCACTCAAAACTAGCTTTAAAGCAGTTGCAATATGTTCATCTGCACGGGTCTGGACTAGAACCAGGTCGTGTGACCGTGTTTCTACTGTTCACTGCACTGGCTTCCTGTTTCCCAGAGAATAGACTTTAAAACACTTTTGTATAAGTGTCTCCATGGCTTAGCACCACAGTACATCTCTGACATTAATATATATATATGTGTGTATGTGTGTGTGTGTGTGTGTGTGTGTGTGTATACAGCCGTATATATTTTCTTTTTCTTTCAGATGGGTAAACTGAAGTCTAGCGGCTCCTGCCCAGTATGTGGGGAGGTGTTTGCCAATGTGAGCAAACACCTTATCAGCACCTACAAAATGGAAAATTTGACTGAGAGGAACCTCCTAAACGGCCTGGACATGGGGCACGTGTCTGTGGGTGGAGGGCAATGCCCCTTGCCAGGCTGTAATAAGTCCCTAAAAGATGTTAACACGCACCTCCACAGGCTGCACCCTGAGGTGTCCCAGGAGGTCAATGGTTCCTCAACCACCTCTGGAGGGAACTAGTCCTGAAAAAGCTGGTGGCTTTGAGAGCCTCCAACCCTCAGCCGCCAATGGTGAGCCAACTGGACCTGCAGGAGGAGGAGGAGGAGAAGGAGGAGGAAGAGGAAGAGGAAGAGGAAGAGGAGGAGGAGGAGGAGGAAAGGGCTGGTGGAGGAGGAGAAGGAAGAGGAAGAAGGGCTGGTGGAGGAGGAGGAGGGAGGGCAGAAGGAAGAGGAGGAGGAAAAGACAGCCCTCCAGAAGTTCCTGAAATAGTTATTTGAGGAAAACTGGGAGGAAAGGGTGAGTGACAGCTGGAATGTGAACACTGCAGAGGGAAGTAGTCATAAAATAATCATTGCAATAATCATCATCATCATCATCATCATCATTTTGTTCCAGAGTGGGGAGGTCACGACTCCTAGAGCAGGGAAGCTCCCCCAGGGCCTGGCCACAATTTTTGGAGGCAAGAGCAGGGCCTCGGCCCTGAGAAGGCATTCCCTCTTCAACTTGATCAGTAAGTGGCGAAGGTGGGTGACATATATTATGAGGCATCTGTTGCTGCTCTATACTTGTTTTTTGTTTTTCTTCACAGATAGTTACTTAGATGACTTTTTAAATGTCATTTTCTGCTCGGAGGGAACCACAAAAATTATGGAAAACGTGTCCAAGGGCAGCTGGGTCAGAGCACTTTTGAAATATATGACCATGGGGTGGCCGACCAGGAAACTCTGGACATGGGAGTTCCTCCATAACCTCCAACGTCTTGCAGTGGAAGTTGTGTCCCCACTGGGGGAAAAATGCAATAGAGTACTCATAACTTAAGCAATAAATTAGTCATAACTCAGACTAAATCCAAACCTTTGTTTCCACAGTTACCCGGCTGTGCTGCGGGGGCTGAAAATGTCTCCACTCACTGTGGCCCTGTATGTGGGGCAGGCCATTAGCTTCATTAAATATTTTCGAGACACCCCTCCACAGTACAGCCAGCTCAGGGCCCAGGACGTTATTGTCCTGTTGAGATACCTAAAAAACTCAACAGGACCATCATCTGCCATGAAGCAGGTGTCAAGGCAAAAAAGCAGGCTCAGCTGGTCAGCAGGGAAGCACTGGGGGCCTGCATCCGGACGGTCAAAGAAAAGATCCCTTCTCTCTTATGTAATGCTGGACTACACACACACACACACATACACACACACACACACACACACACACACACACACACAGACCAATTGTTGCTGCCCTCAACTATTGCTCTTAAAAGTGTTAGTATTTCCTAAATTCTTGTCTGAAAAGAGACCAAATCCCCTGCCCTGTTAGAGGAATTTGTACAAATAACCCAAAACAGATAAACCAGGGCTAGTTCTCGAGGTGAATGTATAATTCCATCTAGAATTAGCGCCTTTGGACAAGCTGTGTTTTCATATTATGCTTCTCAACCATTAACTGCGACCTGCCCACCCTCAGCTCATTCATTAAACATCCAGAATCATGGTTATTGGACAATCAAACCTGCCTCTACAACCTCATATAAAGTCATCTGGCACTCTGAAACTGTGTGTGCGTGTGTGTGTGTGTGTGTGTGTGTGTGTGTGTGTGTGTGTGTGTATGTATGTATGTTGTGTACAATGTAGCATAAATGTATAATGTGTTTTACTTGTCTGTTGAATGAGTACACAGGGTTGTACTGTTTTATCTACTAGAGTCCTGGGTTGTACTGTTTCGTGTGAACTATGTTGTTTTATATAGCTGTAGCTCAGTTGGTTGAGCGGGTCCAGTGACCAAAGGTTCGAATCCTGGCTCCAACTCTCCACATGTCGAAGTGTCCTTGAGCAAGACACTGAACCCTAAATTGCTCCCAGTAGGTCTGGCAGCACCTTGAAGGGCAGCAGCCGCCTACTGGTGTATGAGTGTGTGTGTGAATGGGTGAATGTGAGGAATTGTAAAGCACTTTGGGCAACATGAAGGTGTAGAAAATGTGCTATAGAAGTTCAGTCCATTTACCATTTATATAGGGACTAAAGATGGAAATTAGCCTTGGCTATAATCTTGCATATTATTAATATGCACTGTCCCTTTGAAAAAAATAAAAAATTTAATGGGACTTCGTCTGGTTGAATAAAGGTCAAATAAATAAATAAAAACACCATCATTAACCTGATACATCCTCGATAAACTGTACAAATCCAGCGTGAATGTTTGCTACTGATCCGAAGACCAGCTACATGTTAAATGGATTTCCCAGTCGGTGGAAGGATCGGAGTAGCCCTGCAGAACATTGCCTCAGGGAGAGTGTGGCGCTAAAAAGTTAACCACCGATAACTTTTTCCACACCGCTTCCCCTTACCCATGAACTCCTGGCTAAAAATACCAACCTAGTGAGGGCCACTGACAAAATAAATACCCAGTGCCTCCTCCACAAACCTGAAAACTGAGCTGCATGTGCATGTGTTCCAGAGCAACAGGGCAACACTCACCACCTATCAAGAAGAGTGTGTGTATCCTCAGCAGCACCTGCAGATACGCAATGACTTGGAAAAGACACCAGACACAGCTCACTATGAAGACCAAAGTGGAAGCGGACAAGATGCTGAGGTGATACTTGGAATGGCAGTTGCTGTTTTTTTTTTTTTTATTCTTTTTTTTAACAACATGCTGGACTCGGTCCCATTGAAGTGGTGGTTTGTGTCCTGCAGCTCTGCAAACAGCCTCACTGCGAACACGACACAAGGGACAAACAACCAGTGAATAGACCAGTCCTCCTGACCATGACCAGGCCTGAAAGGAGAAGAGATGGGGGGGGTGGGGGTTGTTGTGTTGGGATGTACCAAACAATAAAGCAACAAAGACCTGCCTGAAGTGTTAAGACAGTGTACAGTGAAAGATTGTGAATGTGTGTGTAGCTGCTGTGTCAGGTCTGACGCTCTAACGAGTGTCAGTAAAAATGTAATTCCATTGTTTACTTTGTTCTGGGGTTTAACCCTTTACTGGGAAAGTGACTATTTTTGGTCATTTCCACACACAAGACAGTGACAGCAACAGTTATAGTGAGTTAACAATCTCAGGTCCAATGTGGTCTACAGGGTCTGTAAGGTCCACCTCTGCATGAACAGTGAGTGTACCTGCTTTGTTAGGTACCATGAAGTAATGGTACTAATGTAAGGAATGATGTTCAAAGGGATAATGTGGATGTGGACAGGGGTCTGGAGCAGCACTTATAGTGTTCTAATGTTCTAAAATACATGTTCCTTTCACCTTACATGCATTTTTCGTGCATTTTTTTATATTTACTTCTTGGATTTTTTATTTTTTGCCACTTAAGGGTAAGGAAACAAATATGGTGACTTCATTGACCTTGATTTTCTACACTATACAAATTTTTTTTTAAATTTCACATAAGTAATAAAGTCATGTTATATTCTCCAATATCACACTAAGGTTGAAATTCTGAATTTGACTATGACATGTCATGAGTATGTCCCATCAAGTGCTTTGTTGCTCTGTATAGAATTTTGTGTTATCAGCTGATATTTGTTTTATTCTAGTACAATAATTAGAGACTGAGCCCAGAGAGTGAGGACCTCTCATTCATAGTGTTTGGATCTTTCAAAATTGTATTATTTGTTGTTTGACACAGTGGTGCAGTGGTTAGCACTCGTGCCTCACGGCAAGAAGGTCCTGGGTTTGATTCCAACACCAGTCGACAGGGGTGGGACCTTTCTGTGTGGAGTTTACATGTTCTCCCCATGTCTTCGTGGGTTCTCTCCGGGTACTCTGGCTTCTTCCCACCATCTAAACACATGCACTGATAGGTTAATTGGTTAATCTAAATTGCCCATAGGTGTGAATGTGACAGTGATTGTTTGTCTCTATATGTCAGCCCTGTGATTAACTGGCGAAATGTCCAGGGTGTACCCCGCCTTCGCCCCTATGTAGCTGGGATAGGCTCCAAGCGACCCCCATGACCCTAGTGAGGATAAAGCAGGTTCAGAAAATGAATGAATGAATGAATTAGTTAGGAGATATATTAACATTTAAAGAAACTTAAACAAATCAAACAGTTTTTTCAGCAGTTAAGTTATTTAGACCCATTAACTTAGTCTCAACAGTTTTACCATGTGACTTGGAAATCTTAACACACAGTGAGAGGCCTTGCCTGAAAGGCTAAAGTTTTTGTCTCACGGAGTCCTACAAATCATATACTAACCCCCATGAGCTAACTCCAACAGGAACTTGGTAATTTGCCTGTCAAACTAAAACAGGCACCCAAAAACTCCCATCCTTCAAAAAACATCTAGTCTGACGGCGGTTGTCATACTGGCTTCTAAATAGCACCAAAAGATAGAGTAAACCCTTGTCAAAAAATATCTATACAACTTTATCATAACTGTCTTAATCTTTTTGTTATAAGCCCTGAAAGTTGCTAAGCTTATGTTATCCCTTCTTTGTGTTCTAACACCAATGAATGAAGAAGATTGTCTGGACAGTGTCAACAGAGGACTCCACAGTCCAAACGCTTTATTCCACGTTTTTAAAAATTACGTCGATCAGCCTTCTTTTTCTTGAGCTGCCTCCTCACCTGGTCCATAGTGATGGAGAGAGGATGGAAGGTGACTAGAGGAGATCCTCTATGACAGGGAAAGGGGGCGTAGAGAGGTGTAGGTGGATTCAGCAGAGGGGGGGCTGGTGTTCTGGAGGGATGAAAGGAGGAGGGACGTCAAATCAAATCAAATTTTATTTATATAGCGCCAAATCATAACAAAAGTTATCTCATGACGCTTTACATATGGAGTTGGTCGAAACCAGACTCTAAGCCAATTTACAGAAACCCAACAGAATCCTCCAGGAGCAAACACTTGTGACTGGTGACAGTGGCGAGGAAAAGCTTCCTTTTAACATGAAAGGGTGGGGGCTGGAGCTGGGACAGAGAGATGTGAGTGGACCTGAGGTGTGGATGGTAATGGGAGGCAAAACCATCAACACCTATATGTTACACTTGAAAATATTCAAAGTAAAATACCTTCTGTGTATATGATATACTGAAAATACTTCTTTTTGTTTATTTTGTGTATTTAGGGGTACGATGAGGGGGTGGGGTGTCCCTGTTGAGCCGCATTATTTAATAAATTCCCTTTATGTAATAAAAGTTCAAAATGTAACAAGAATGTCCCGTCATCTTGTAATAAAGCCGCATTATGTAATAAATTCCCTTTATGTAATAAAAGTTCAAAATGTAATAAGAATGTCACGTCATCTTGTAATAAAGCCGGATTATGTGATAAACTGACACATTTTGTAATAAACTATGTCAATGCATTATGTAGTAAATTTTTTCACATTATGTAGTTAGTTATTACAATTTGAGAAATTTATTACAAAATGCACTTGACACATTTTTACTTTCAGGAAAATGTAATGTGCTAAATTAATCTTTAAACTGTGTGGTTAAAGTTCTGATTACATTATCTGTAGCTCCTGTGACCATTTTCTTCTAAATTGCTCTGAAATTATATTAATTTGGATTGTTATTACATAATGAACCATGTTATTACATTTTTTTTTAAAAATAAAAATGTGTCAAGTGTATTTTGTAATAAATTTCTGAAATTGTAATAACTTACTACATAATGTGAAAAAATTTACTACATAATGCATTGGTGTAGTTTATTACAAAATGTGTCAGTTTATTACATAATGCGGCTTTATTACAAGATGACGTGACATTCTTATTACATTTTGAACTTTTATTACGTAAAGGGAATTTATTACATAATGCGGCTCAACTGTCCCCCTTACACAACTGTAGGGGAAACACTGCCCTGCAAAATAATCAGAGTAATCATGAAACTGCGATTATTTCCCTGATGATAATTGTAGCACCAAAATCTCTAATCATTACATCCCTACCCTGGACATGCCACTAGTTGCATTAGCTGATGTTAGCATTCATTTTTTATTGATCACATGGACTGCCAGCTAGTTTGCTAATTAGCCCATGTAGCTTTAATAAGTGTTAATACATCCATGGACTTTCAAACACTATCAAGTATAACAGTATGTGTTTGCTTTGTACTTTTACTAAGTAGCTTAGGTTACGTTATGTTTAATGTGTCCCTGCTCATTGTCATGATTGTATTTTCAGTTTTGATTTCATCCCCCGCTCTTTTCAAACATGATCACTTGTTTCCAAAGAAAACATTTTAAGCATCTCAAAGCATCAGAACATTAGTTCACAAACCAATAAGTGAGATCATGGAGGGTTCATCCACTACTGTATAAGGTCTATGGGTGACAGGTGGTAAAGTACTGAGCGACTAAACCCCCACAAAAGAAAACACCAAACAAGAAGATGTGTCTTAAAATGTGTCAAAACATATTTTCAAAGTGTTTTTGCAGCTTGGAAGTTGTTATTCGTTCATGTAACTAGGGGAGTGTCATACTGTAACTCACACCGAGTGGAAAAGGGGGGAACTGTGTGAGTGACTGAACTAGTGTCTCCATGGCAGAGATCATCCTATGAGGCACACAACTATTCAAGTGGAACAGATTTTCATATTCTCTGACTTTTGCTGCTCTCTGGACCAGAAGTTGTTGATAAACAGTATTCTCCTGCATGGATTAAATCCCAGCACACTGACATGAGACTCGTGTTGTATTGTGCACTTTAGCCTGAGATTCATTTAGTCAGAATTACTGAATCTTTACTCATTAATTATTGAATCTTAATTTTATACATTTGGTGGAACCGATGTGCATGCTATGGTAAATTTCCCAGCTCCCTTTAACCTCAACAAAATTTTAAAAAGTGTCATGTATAATTCTTCATAATCATAATACATATTCATAACCGTTCTTTTTACTTTTATTTGAAACATTTGCTGTGTGTGTGTGTGTGTGTGTGTGTGTGTGTGTGTGTGTGCGTGTGTGTGACTTTGTATGGCTGCTACCTTGACCAGGCCTCCCTTGCAAAAGAGATTTCTAATCTCAATGGGACTCCTGGTTAAATAAAGGTAAATGACTAAAAAGCATCTTAAATTTTTGCTTAAAACAGCATATGACTTTCATCACAATTTTTTTGTTTTCAAATTTGTAAAACCCCAGTGATATCCTAATTATCACTAAATCATTAGTCTTTCCATGCTTACACACCTGAATCACTTCCTTCACGATGAACAACTTCGAACATGACTCCATCATAAACACATGTAGCTCGATGGAAATAAGGTGATGGGTATGTGTTAAAAAGTTAAAATAATAAATAGCATAAATACCATATGTTTATAAGTGGAATACAAAGGGTTAAAAATTAAAACCATTTCAGTGTGGTAGTATTAAAAAAGTTCATGTCTTTGTGAAAAGGTATGTAATTTTGTTGTGAGTTCATGTATTATTAACAGGATGTTAAATGCAAAGTGTTTGTTAAAATACTTAGTTAAAAATAATAATATTAATAATATGGAAAAGTTGTGCAAATGTTTTATGATTTGTTAAAAAGTAATGAAAATGTGTATTTTACGTTAGGTGTATTATGATCTTGGAGAATGTAGTTCGGGGTCAAGGGTAACAGGAAACAGGAAGTAGGAAGTAGAAGAGAGAGAAACCTGGTGAAGACGACGGGCGCGTGCGAGAGTGAGAACATGGAATGACCCGGACAGTGTATTCAATAAGAAAAGAACACCAGTTTTAGTTCATGAAAGTGGTCGGATAGATCACTAAAAGTGACTTTATTGGAGAGAGACTCTGTGTTTTAACAGTACTTCGGCTAGAAGTCCAACGTTAAAAACACAGACGGCGAACTCAGTAAGTTAGCTGCATGTGGCTAACTGTGGACGGACTGAGGTAGCAGGTTAGCTAACAGGTTAGCTAACAGCTAACCGCGGATAGCACGGAGACCCAGAGGATAGACTGAGCCCACAGCGAACACTGGAGGAGACGGACAGGAGGATTGCTTTTGTTTTTTTTTTTACCGGATTCTGGATTTCCTTTTTCCCTGGACCGTACGGATTAACGTTTCTCCAGAGCTTGTGATACAGGTACTTTTAAAAATTTAATTATTTATTTTTATTTTTTTATTTTATTGCCCTTGTGAGAGGCCATTTTGTTTTAGGCTGCAGCGTACTCGAGCAACGCAAAGGCCTGCAACAGTGAACATTTGAGTTTATTATTTAAGCTATTATTGCTGGTTATTGGGAAAAAAAGACATTTGAATGTGAAAGCTATGATTTTTTTTGTTTAATTGAATATTAATCACAGTAAATAGTTGAATTTTTTTATATATTGTGTGTGTTTTTGCATTGTAGGTGTAAGTTTTAAAGCCCATACAGTGTGGTTAACCCTTTGATGCACAAATTATGAAAACCTTAGTCAAGATTTTTTTTCCTGGCTGTTTTTATTCCTCTTTAGGCATGAAAAAAAAAACAATGAGAATGATTTTTTTTTCTTAATTAACCTATTTTTCACAGAGTTATAAAAATGTCCACTCAATTGAAGCAAAGAAACATGTATTTTAAACGCAATATCAAAGTGATATACTGTGTGAAGACTTTGAAACAAAGCATTTTTAATGTAGCTTGCCTGATGTTTTCTCATCTTTTATCATACTCTAATACTAGTTCTTACTCACTTCATGGAGGTAATAGATAAAAAAAACAAAAAAAAAACAAAACAAAACAACTTTTTGTTTAAGAAAACTGTTAATTTCAGTCTAATAACAACTACCAATTCATTTACTCTCAATCATGTTACTGCAGATCAGGTTTATCAAGAGCATAAAGTTAATAGTATGAATGTCAGTGTACGGGATGGTGCATAAGTGTCCACTGTGTTGGCTGATATGGAACTAAAACAATAAAACCCATGAATATACCAGAGAACAGCTGTAGAAGGACTGTCCACTGTAGTGACCAGTATGCATAAAAGGGTTAAAACGCTTACAGTGTTTATAAAAGAGTTTATTTATTGGGTGAATGCTTTAAAAAGGAATATTAAGTTATATTTCACTACGAATAGTACAGAAAATAAAATAGAACCATAGTTTAAATATAAGTTAATAATGTAAGAGATTATATATTTCACAAGGACCCAGGTTAGCTAGCCCTGTCAAAGCCTGAAGAGCAAAGGGGCGCTACACACAGTTTACATAACAAACCGAAACGTCACTTGGGCCTTTTCGGAAATGTTGTCACGAAGTGCATAATGGGAATGGCAACCAAGCCAAAACGGTTTCTCACAGATTCTTCAAGAAAATGAGCCAGATCGCTACAATGTAAAATTATCCAGTCCACCAGGGTTGTTTCAAGCAGGGGTGTCAAACTCATTTTAGTTCAGGGGCCACATTCAGCCTAATACGATTTAAAGTGGGCCGGACCAGTAAAATAATATAAATAATAGGATAAGAACTGATAAATAATGTCAATTCCAAAGTTTTCTCTAGGTTTTTGAGTGAAAAAAGTAAAATTCCATAATGAAAATGTAATGAAAAATCTACGAACTGTAACGAAAAATCTGTGAACTGTACTTCAACATAACATGAACCTGAAAATTTTCAAGAAAAATAAGTGCAGCTTTAAAAATATTACGCCTTAGTTTATCCTTATACATGTGCATTACAACTTACAGATCACAGTGGATCTACAAATACATTAAACATTAAATAACAGGCAGAATATATTTTAAAATTCCACATACCTCTATTAAGACATTTCAGGTTGTTCATATTTGTTCAGGTTATTATACATTTTTGTGTGATTTAACTTTTCTTACACTAAAACAAAGATGAAAATTTTCATGATTTATATGGTATTATGACAGTATTTTACTGGTTCTGACCCACTTCAGATTAAATTGACCTAAAATGATTTGAACATCCTTGATCGTTAATATCCTCAGTGTAATTTTTGCTTTTCACAAATTCATCCCACGGGCCAGACTGGACCCTTTGGCGGGCCAGATTTGGCCCCCCGGGCCGCATGTTTGACACCTGTGTTTTAAAGAATGAGTGTAGTCTGTGGATGGAGGTAAAGGTGACATTTGGGTTCAGCACTCACGAAGAGACAGCGAAATTGCTTCTGCGTGGAATTCCCATTCCCACAATGCACTTCGCGACAAAATTTCCAAAAAGGCCAGAGTGACGTTTGGGTTCGGCGGGCAGTGTTTATGATGGAGTCATCTTTGAAGTTGTTCACTGTGAGGGAAGTGATTCAGGTGTGTAAGCTCAGAACGACTAATGGATTAGTGATAATTAGGCTAACACTGAGGTTTTACAAATTAAAAATTGTGATGAAAGTCATACGCTGCTTTAAGCAAAAATTTAAGATGCTTTTTAGTTATTTACCTTTATTTAACCAGTAAGCAATATTAATAAACTCGTCAAGACCCCTTCCTGAGACAATATTTTTACCAAATAAAAATTATTATTTCCAATTATCTTGTTATATAACATCCTAAGATGTTATATAACACCGGCTATGGGTTTTCTGTCCACATTTGTGGGCAAGAGTTTCAAAAATTTATAGAAAAAAAAAGAAAAGAAAAGAAAACTGTCCACCACAAAGGACATTCCATAAAAAATTTAAAAATTGCATCTGAAAAAACTCTTGCATCATGACATAGGCACTTATTTAATAAAAAACAATAAAAGCTTGCACTTTGTTGACATTTCCTGGGTCTTAGGAGGTTATCAACAACGGTAAAATTCTTTTCAGAACTGTAAACATATATTTGGTTTAACAGTCTTCGTAAATGCAATGAGCCTGTTTTACATTTCACATATTCTCCGAAAAATAAAGTGCAAACTGTACAAGCTGTGAAAAAACAGAAATGTTGCTTTTTTTTTTTTTTCACCCCCAATAAAAAACATGGCAATTTTCCAAACCTACACTGTTTGTCTAGTGAAGTGACAGATCACCAAAACAGTGGATTTGTTTGTTTTCTGTAAAATGAGTTTGAGTGCTCTGACGCCAAAACATTAGTTCCTTTCTGTCGCGAAAGAAAAAAAAAACATCCAGAAGTGTTCTCACGCTCACATTGGTCTAACACCAAACATAGATGTATAATTTATGTAGATGTCGAGGCCCAAAACAGAATCTGTCCCGATTCAGAATCGGGCTGACCAAAAATGGAATTCCATTTTTGGTCGGCCCGATTCTGAAGCGGGCTGGCCCAGAATGGAATTCTATTCTAGGCCGGCCTAGAATGGAATGGAATCCTAACTCAACCTGGTCCAATTCACAATCAGGCCGGCCCAGATTGGAATTCTATTCTGGGCTGGCCTAGAATGGAATCCTGCTGCTATAATGTTATTTTTATACCATGTTTAATGCAAATGATCCATAATTCCATAATTTGTCAAATATACATATATTTGAGTATATTTAAGAGAACACAAAAACCTTTGATGAAGCCATCAACGACTGTAGGTGTGAATATCTTCAACTGAAGTCTGTCGTGTTTCCAGCCCTTGAGAACGCTGACCCGCAAACTTTGTCCGAGATTTCCCTCATCCAAGCCAGCAGAGACCAGACCAGATACAAGTGTACCACCTCTACCTCCAAGTGCCAGTGCCGTGGGAGCTGTATTTTGAATAAATGCCGCTGCAAGAAAGCTGGACTCAAGTGTTCTACCAAGTGCCATGTGAACAACCAGGGATGCCAGAACAAGTTCTAAGACTTCAGTGCAAGTTTGATTGCATATTCAACAATGTGACATTTTTGGTCTATTAGTGCTGATTTACATTTTCAGTCTTACATACCTTGAATAACTATTGTCAATTTCAGTCGATTTCACTGTACCATATATTGGTGGGGAGTACCACTAGGTTCTATTTGTAAATAAAGTGTATTATAGTTTACAATTAAAATGTTGTTTGTTTCATTTTTTTTCACATATTTGCAAATTCCATGTATTGATTTTTGTAATAATTTAGATCATTTGCATTAAACATGGTATAAAAATAACATTATAGCAGCAGGATTCCATTCTAGGCCAGCCCAGAATAGAATTCCAATCTGGGCCGGCCTGATTCTGAATTGGGCCAGGTTGAGTTAGGATTCCATTCTGGGCCGGCCCAGGATGGAATCCTATAGAGATTCCATTCTAGGCTGGCCTAGAATAGAATTCCATTCTGGGCCGGCCCAGAATGGAATCCTAACTCAACCTGGCCCGATTCTGAATCGGGACAGATTCCGTTTTGGGCCTCGACATAGATACATTTATGACACCAGCCTAAAAAGCATCATTACTTTCTGTACCTGATATTAGACTGAGGGCAGACCAGATGATTCACTACTCACTCTAGTGGTAGAAAGTGGTATAACAGGACAAAAAAAAGAACAACAGTTGATATCACACCATTTTACATCACCAACTGTTATTTTTCTGCAGTGACATAGTTCAGTTTTGATATTTTAGAGTACGTACATGATGATACATGATGCCTATAAACCAGAGTGGAAGGTGATGGATCTTTTCTTGATTAAAGAGTAACAACACATAAAAACTTATTAGTGGACAAACATAAAATGTCAGTGTTTTATCACCGAGGCCTCCACTGTTGCCAACCTGCCCCCTCCTTGTCGGGGTATACAGGCCCCATGACAGCACAGTATGAAATTTTATGTTCAGTTGGTAAATTCAGTTCAGTTCAATCTTCATAAGAGGCAAGTTGAGAAAATGACAGTGTACTTCACAATAAAGGAGTGAAGGAGTCTGAGCCTGGTGAAGATGACACCGATGAAACCCCAGAGCAGCACTTATATTTATAGATGTGTCAGCAGAACGGTGAAATGTTCCGCTAAGCAAACGGAAGACAGTAAAAGTTTAAGATGCTTCGTTATAAACCTGACTGGAGTCATGATGAAGTGGAATTATCACAGGCATTTGACATTTACACTCCTCACAACATAATGAGAAGCACAAGGGAACAAGAAGTATCAGCAACTTTAGTATAAGGTGAAACTGTTTATTCATGTTATGTAGCTCTTTTGTTTTCTACCAGACGCCAGAAGTCAACTGATTGGAAGCCAGGGGGCAACACTAGAGTCAGTGCTGGAATATTTTAACCTATACTCTAATACCAGTGGTGTCCAGTAGATGTCAGCCCCATACACGACCATCAAAGACAAAAACTTAAGTGAATATTATTTTATCCAGTAAAGATTGGTGGTCCCTTTCTTCATCTGGACCCCATAAGTGTTCTTGTGAGCTAATAAATTACACTTTTGTCATGATAAGTCTGATGTTTGATGGATCGCCCAAGTTTTCAAACAAAGTGGCTTTTTTATTAATTTTTTTATTTTTATTTTTTTTATCAACTACAGTTATGAGCGACAAGTTACATTACAAAAATGTCACATAACTTAATTAAAAGTTTTTTTTTTCAGTAAATCTAAATTCAGTTAATCCAGTAAACCTCTACCCCTAACTCTGACCATGATCATTTCTGTTTCCAAAACAAAAAACCAGGGGTCGACAGCTAAAATGCAAACTTAAGGCTTTGGAATGTATTTGACTAAAGCAAAGCATATTGCATATGGGTGCATCTCTGAAACTGGGTTTATTTTGGTACTTTGCCAGCTTTTTAGACCCAATAATAAGAGAGAAATTCAGACATATTTCCCCCCAGGATGTACCTAATGATGACCTTTAGATAAATGCAAAAAAATGTATGCTCTTGCTCTGAGCCATCCTAAAATTTCTGAAGTTTTAATCAAATATTGGGGCCAAAAATAGGACCAAAATTGGGACAGGAAAAGCTACCTAGTGCATTTGATCTGCAAAACATGGCTGTGAATGGTCTTATATACTGCTATAAATAAAGACACTGTTAAATTTGATGATCCTAGTAGTTTTTCTAATCCAGACATGCAGGTTTTTTATGAACCTCAGTCTCATTCCAGGTTTTGTGTGTAACTCATCGTGTCCACTTGTGTTACATGCAGAACCTGCCCATTTAAACACATATGAATCACGAGTAATTTTGCAAGTGGTCATTTTTATGAAACACTCTGCCTTGGCTAATTAGTTCAATTCCCAAAATGTACCTGTGAGAGAATAGACAGATATTCGAGAAAATAGTAGCACATAATTTTCATGTCCTTCTTACTGTGTCACATTCTGATTCTTGTAGGAAAACAATATAAAAATAATATAAAAAAATGTTTTATTTGAAAAATAGTTTCTCTATAATATTTATTTTTAAAACAGACCCAAAGTGCTTCCAAACTTGCTTCATAACATTCATCTAAATCTTGTTTGAATTTTTAGCCCCTCTGTCCTGGTTTTAGAGACAGGTTTCATAGAACCACCCATATCACTGTTACTGTTGTGTCATTTGAGAACAATTTGTTTTGAAGAAGAAATGTTTTGTGTGAATGAACATTTGCCATGTATACATGTAGCCAGATATCTAAAAAAAAAAAAAGAACAACAGATTTTTTTCATGTTTTTGCCTTTCATCCACATGAAAACTCCAGTTATGTCACTGAAAATGATTATATCCGAAAACTCTGGAAAACAGCTTTTCATGCTTGCGTCTATAAAGGTGGAAATAGAGTTTTAGGATCTCAAACATCACAGGATGCAACAAAAATGCTTTTCTGAAAATGATCTTGTTTGTTTGATGTTATTATTGAAAACAGAGGTGGAGAAATGTCAGTATATTTGAAATCGTGGCCCTGTAGTAGAGTATCTTTTGAGATCGTCATCATATGAAGGACTGAGAACCAAATAGACAGAAGTGACATTTTGGATGAGATAGAAATATATCAAATCAAAGCTTGTAATGGGATCTTTCTACAGCCAGAGGACACAAATTAAATCTTAATTGCCTTTGAGTTATTTATCAAAAACCTTTTGATTTAATGCATTTTGGGAACCAAGAGTTTTTAGTGTTAAGTGCACTGGCTTTTGTCATTGAATGACATTTCAGTTAATATTTACTGTCATATTTTTATTACTATTGTTTTTTTTTTTTTTAAAGGGGTCATATTTTTGCTGAACCCACTTTTATTAGTCTTTGGTACATTTATTTGTGTATTTGGACCCTAATAGTTCATAAAGTTTGAATTTGAACCCTCCAGGTGCTGCAAAGCTATCTTTAGATTCATTTTGGCAAAAATCGAGTGGATTTCTACAACCTGTTTGAATTCCTTCTAAATTTGTTACGTCTGTTACTAGTTACGTCTCGACATTTGCACATATAAGGTCAAGACTTCCGACAAACATTTCTCAGAGTACGACACAATTGTTTGTCAGCAGCAGTGGTTGTAGTTCATACTGAAAATATGTCCAAACTTCGAGCCGATTACCTAAAATGTTCAATTGTTGGTTGTACTAATGAACACAAGTGGCTGAGCGGGACAATCAACAACCTGGAGGGGGTGGGGGATTTGGATTTAAAGGGCCAGCACTAAAAACGACTTTTCTGGTGTCATTACTCAGAAATAGGGTTGAAGATAGACCTGTGGAGTTGAATTAATGAAGTCGGTCCCAAGCATAGCATTTACAGTTTATGTAGACCACAGGGAAATGTTTTAAAAAGCAGAATTCCATTTAAAAAAGCAAAACATCACTCCTTTAAATCCCGGACCATTCAAATAGTGGCTGAATGGTTCAGATGACTTTTTCAGTCAAATCAATCCCATTAAATTAACTAATTTTTTTCTGTTGTAATTTTTTTAATTGTTTTTCAAAAGATTGTTGTGTTTTTGTTTTTTTTGTTTTTTTTTACTCTTGCTCATATTAACATCAGGTACCCCTATGGTTTTTATTGGGAAATGAGTGAAATAGAGGCTAGTAAAATAGTTAAATAGTGTTTCACCAGGTAGAGTGAACATTGGCTGTATGTCATTTCCATATGTCTGTCCACATATTCCCTTTGTGTTTCCACTTCCACAATCCACTAAGGCATGGAAAGCCTGAAAACAACAGTGATATGAAACAGACACTAAACGTGCATGTGACTAAAATGGTAGAAAAACATATGTGATTTGGATTGGATTAAAATAAGGGATGCTGTAAAGCAAGCAGGTCATTACAGCAAAATAGACCCCAACAGGGTGAGGATTCATGCCATAATGACCAGGTCAATGTAAATCAAATATGTAACAAATGATGATTTAAAAATAATATATTGTTTCAAAACGATCTCTCAGTACAATGGTATGTTACTCAGTAATACATGTAGTTGTCCATATGTGTTAAGATAGATAGATAGATAGATAGAGAGATACTTTATTCATCCCATAGGGAAATTTACAGGTTCCAGCAGTATCCACAAGCTAAAAAAAACAAACAATAGTAAAAACACAATAGTAAAAACACAATTGTAAAAAAACCCACTAACTTTCCAACACAATCGTAAAAAACACTTTAACTTTCCATTTTATTATTATTATTATTATTATTATTATTATTATTATTATTATTATTTACAGGTGAAATCTGCGCACAAAGATTAAACAATCTAACTTACTGGTTGAAAGTCACTGATACATTAGATGAAACATCAGGAGAGAGTGTGAATCGGTGTGAATATCTGTTTGATACAAAGAGTGATTGGAATGGAGAGTTAACATGAGACTAAAATCATCGTATCAGTGCAGGGTTTCATCTCCCTGTGTCCGGTCTGTAAGTACTCACTGTCTAGCTCAGCATGCAGGTAATGACCAAATAAACTATTGATTCATTTTTCAAAAGAAAACGTCATCCAGACCCCCCTGTGCTGCTACTTTTCCCATTTCCAGATCAGGTCTAATCCTGTGAAAAAGACAAAATCTTCTCTTTCTGACAGCAGTGACTCATGCTGCGTTTTGTACCTATTGTACTGTTGTACTCCATGTGCTGCAGCATTTGAAAAGAAAAAAAAAACATGAAGAAAAAACTGCACAGTGACGAATAGACTTGTAATGTCTCTACCACCAGTGGGTATATATATCTTATGTGACGTCACATCTAATATTCTACTATAGGTACACTATACAGACAGAATTATTCAGACATGTTGTTTATATCTGAAGTCACTCTTTCTCTTCTTTTAACACTCTCGCTTTATCCCCAACTGTTCAAAGCAGACGATCATCCTCCAAGAGTTGGGGTCTGCTCCAGGTTTCTGCCTGTTAACCCTGTAAAACCTGAACCATGAAATGAACAACAACAAAAAAATTTTTTTTCAATTATCAATTTTCCACGTATGAGTTTCAATTTGTATCATATTTGATACATTGGGTCTCAGTGCACAAATATTATTTTTAAACTAACAAAAACATAACATAAACATGTCTAACAAATTGGTAATTCCTTTTCAAAATCAACAAAGTTCTGCCTCCTTCCTCATAAATGACAATCTTGTAGTGTCAGTGGAAAGGCCTCTGGTGAATGAATTCCTCCCCCCGGTGGATTATCCGTGTATTGCATGTATCTAATTGTATACATCAGGTTTTTCAAGAAAAACAATATCACACTGATCATGTAGAGGGCTTCAGTGCACTCTTGCCATTAGTGCTGGTGTATCCCGGAGCAGTTTTTCCAGCGTACTGTTTCCATGGCAACCAGTAGCACCCGCAAAATCCTCATTTAAATAGGGCAGTCTCCAAGACTTTGTACCAGGGCAGGCAATCTTTGTTGATCACCCATGACATGCAAATCAATTGCACAGACCTTTTTTAGCACCCGCCCATTATTTGTGATCTTAGTAAATCAGGCCCTAACACTATGGAAGGGACGCCACGTTTTTATCCAAACACCTCCAAAGTCTAATCGTGATTGTCACGTTTTTACTTTATAGAAGTGTTCCCCCTGGTAGACTACAGTCCAGTCCACAGCCTCCAGAGAGTAAGAAGTGGCTGTGAGCTGTTTTGTTAAAATCTGATGTTCTTTTCTGTTTCCTAGAGATGAAACATCCCAGCCAACGTGTCCATGTGGGCCCCAGAAGGGTTACAGTTGGGCTGCATGTAAGGGTCCCATGTGGGTTTCTTCACAGTTTCCATGGTGGCCCCACATGTGTTTGCCCATATCAGAATCAGAATCAAAATCGGAATCAGAATCTCTTTATTGTCATTGTACCAAGTACAACGAAACTGAGGTAAAGCTTTCAGGTTCAGTGCAAAAATTTACAGACAGACAACAAAAATCAGTAAAACAACACATCAGTAAAAGGCACAGTTATTTACATTAAAAAATGAGAAGTATTGCAAACTAAGATATTTGTAAAACAGAATTTAAGTAGGGCAAATAATAGGAGAAGTAGTGCAAATGACATGAAAGATAAATACCGTGGGATAAATAGTGTGAAGAATAAATAATATGACATATTCAGATCTCTGATTCTGATTCTGATATGGGCAAACCCATGTGGGGCCACCATGGAAACTGCGGACAAACCCTTATGGGACCCTTACATGCAGCCCAATTGTAACCCTTCTGGGGCCCACATGGACATGCTGGCTGGGATATTACCCAGTGTGACTGTAAGGCTCACCAGTGTATTTTTAATCAGTTACAGACAACATAGAGTTCTACAGTGCTGATACAGATACATGGACGGCACAGAATTCAATGTGAAAGCACGTACCAGTGATAAAGTTGAGGTAATGAAATGTGTTGTACTGTATGTTATTTTATCTGATGCAGTGGCTCCTCAAGTCTCAATCGGGAACATGTGTACTACTAGTATAATCAAAAGCAACAAATAAGTTCATGTTCAGGAAATCTTGATTATCCCCAAGAGGAGCTATTTTCGTGCCAACAGATAAACATCAAGTGCACCAATACCACATTGATTCATGTTAAAAAAAACAATTGCAGCAAGAGAAAACAAATTCATCAGTTTGTTTGTCTTGAAAATCTGCAACTAGATGGAAGCAACACAAATTCACAGTGGAGTTTATAGTTAAGGTCAGCCAAGACTGACTGAGCCTTCTTCACACCATGCAAAGGTGTGGGAAATCATACAATGTCATATCTGGAATTTTAAGCTTTGCTGTCAGTTCTTATTTCTAATGGATCAAACCAGGAAATAAAAGAAAAGGTTATTACTGATCCCATAAGAACGGTCTGGTTACGTTATATTACAATAAGTAGACATCATATAGGTAATTAATGAGGTAGATGCATCAAAATGGAATAAATATGTATTTGTTATATAAGTCAGTATACCTATAGATACCAATATGGTTGTTTTATAATAGAATTATCTCGAAATGAATAACCCATGACTTTAGTGCAAATGTGTATGTTATGTGTAAAAATGAGATGGAGTCTGTGGATGCATAATGTATGGGGATTACAGTCATGTAGCTTTATACTGTGTGATAACAGCATAAGTAGATGTCATGATACTGTGGGTCAGAACCATGTCATATTCCTGCCTTTAAAAACCTCCAACAGCGTTCCAGACTAGAAAATGCCCTTTGGATGAGTGGGGAAAATTGTCAAGAAACTCCAGTTGCCTATGTTTTGCACCTACAGCAGTGTTGTATAAACCAGGGGTTCCCAAACTTTTCCATGCCAAGGCCCCCCCAAACAGCATTAACTTCTGACCGGGGACCTCACTTTGCAAACACATCAACAATACTAGAAAATATGTTACGAAACATTGACTTTTAGAACGTGTTTTCTTACTTTTATTCACTATACAATAATTATTAAATTTGTTTAACATAATATTATTAACTAACATGTTTCCGCAGTGGATATTCATAATAATCCTTGATAATTAGCATCTATTTTTTTTTTTTTTGTTCTGTTTTGCATTTTTTTCTCATCTTTCCTCCAATTTTCTGAGGCCCTCCCAGTGTCCCCCGGTGGCCCCTACTTTGAAAACCACTGGTATAAAGTAGTGGTGGGCAGATCGATCCAAATATCGATACTAAGGTGGTATCAGTATCAGATCAATACTAGCGTGGTGAGATGGATACTTTAAATTCAGTTTTTCTCTTGTACACATTGCTGTGGTTTTGTCAAAAAGGTGACAGCCAGGTTGTCAAACTCGCCGCTTCTGTCTTAGCAGGCACACTTTGCCTCTTTTTTTCAAGCCGAAAATGAGACAACAGCAAGCTGAATAATTTGTTACAAGGCTATAATGTACAGATAATTTTGATTAAATTTTTGTATTGCAGTTTCTGAACATTACCTGAAAAAAAAAACAATTTGTTTCAATTTGTTTTCAGGTGATCATTCTGTGCACTTTAATTAAAAAAAAAAAAAAAAAATTCCAGACAGGACAATGTATGGGGAAAAAATGTTTTGTTACTGTTCTGTTGTTTCTGAAAAAAACTTACTTTGATAGTAAAGTATTTCTATTTAATTATAAACTTTGCCCTTTTTCTGTCCTGGGTTTTAACTATTTAATGATAAAAAAAGGAACATCACAAAACACTTATAAGTCATGAAAATTAATTGAGCTTTAGCAATTCGATGATGCATCCACCTTTATTATTGAAACGCATTGGTATCGATATCTGCGATACTGGCCCTGTATTTACTTGGTATTGGATCGATACCAAAATATGCAGTATCGCACACCACTAGTATAAAGTACTGGCAAGTCACAATTGAGTAGAAGTACAGGTACCCTACCAAAAAAAATTACTTTGGTAAAAGTTTAAGTCACCAACTGAAATGTTACTCAAGGTAAAGTCTTTAAGTATCTAGTATTCCCTGTACTTAAGTATATCAAGTAATCTACAATTAAATGTACTCAAGCAATAAAAGTAAAAGTACAAGTAAATGTTACTAATAATCAAAGGCAGTCATCTTCATCTTCCTGACTTTGTTGCAATCACTGGTGATCTCAGTGGTGAAAACACTAAAGTTCCTTTAATTTATTTTATGTTTTTTATACTGTGCATTAAAAAATGTATTGTAGTAGAACTATGCAGTTCTACTAGTATAAATTCTCTCAAAACATACTTAAGTACAGTAGTGGAGTATTACTTCGTTACTATACAACGCTGAACTATAGTAGCTTAAACATGACTTGGATGACAGAAAATCTTGACAGAATTAGCTCTACTAGTTTTATTAAGTACTGATTGTTTTATTTTGAAGATTTTTAATTCAAGTTTTAAGTATTGTTATATAGTTATGATTCCTGTTTGACACTAAACATTCTTCATGAAATTTTTTTTTCGTGTCTTAAACTATAAAAGAGTCAATACATATTTTGTTTTTCCTTGGTCTTCCTAAATTCATCTTTAGCCATGATGTATTGGACTCTTAGATCTTACTTGCGGCTGTATTTGGTATTATAATTGTAATAGTGTCTGAAAGTAATGAGATTATGCTCAGTTGGACTAATTTAATCTCATGTTCCAATTGCATTTGTGAGAAGGCAATTAATAATGTCTAACAGATTTCCCTAACACTGATGCTTCATAGCGGAGCATTTACTGATCCCAGCTCAGCGTCTGTCTCTGTGGCGCCATGTGGACTCCCGCTTGAAGATAAGATTGATTCAAATAGCCTCCCAATATCATTGAAAACATTGCTACAGTGACTCATCTTGACTCTGTAAAATAAAGTAAAATAATATTAGGGTATTTTTGGCTGAGAGTGGCGCTGAAGATGAATCGAAATGGAAATGATTGGAGAGCATTGATGAATCATTCATGAGTACGAGATGGGCCTAAAGCAGAAGACAAAGTTAGACTGCACCCCCACCCCCACCCTCACCCTACTTCTTCCTCCGAGCGAGGCGAGGCTGCGATGCTAAGTGTGTGATTTTGCTGTAATTGGCTGCCTCTGTTGTCGTCTGGTTAACAGCCCCAGTGGGAAGCCAGCTCTGATCGTCTGCAGTGTCCCACACTCGCTTTCACCTCACCTCCCCCATTCTCTTCCCCTGAGCTCCTTTCCTTTCTTTCTTTTCCCATGTGTTTCCTTCCTTCCCTCCATCCTTCCTTCCTTCTTTCCTCCCTTTGCTCCATACATTTCCCTTTGTTTGGCAGAACAAAAATCCTCATCCTCCCACTCATCGAGAATAATTTCAGTTTTCATAAAACTTTCCTCTTTGTGGCTTCCAAGTACAACGGCAGCAACAACACTGAATTCTACAGGTTACCTGCTCGGATAAGGAAACTCAAGGACATTGCTGAAAAAGCAGATCGAGAATAATTATCCACACTGTTCGCTGTAATTACTGTATTTGCACATAAACAATTCTTTATCCTCAGTGGGTGGAGAGTGGATCGAACCAAGGGGCGACAACTAGAGAATGGAAGAAATCCCAAAGAGGAAGTATCTCAAACTAGAATCCCAGTAACACCAAATAGATACTGGTTACTAGAGCCTCACTGATATGGGATTTTTGGGGCCGATGCTGATACCGATATTGGGGCCTAAAAAAAAGCTGATATCTAATATATTGGCCGATATCCGATATTGGCTGATAACCGATATATGAAATAAGAACACTGATCTACACAGGATATAATAATCTTACATTAGACAATTGTGGACAGGTGGATAAACAGTTGCATAAATCTTTGTTTATCTCACAAATATAATTTACACAACTTTCAAATGCAAATTATGCAATCACAAAAATAATTAGAGCAAAAAATGTTACTGACCACACAACTATGTTTTCACTCACAAATTTTGATGTGTCTGCCTCACGGCACTACAACTTCTTATGTGGACTAAGGACTAAACTGAGCATGTGCAGAGTGAATTAGGTGAGTCCTAAGTTGTTCCTGATTGGAGCAACTGCAAGAGTTACAACTGACCCGTGTTACAACTGTCCCCAGTCTCCCCCACGCTATTAACACCCAGGCCTGCTGGCAGAATGAAACTGTGAGGTAGACAGGAAGTGCCCGGACATGGGTGTGTGTGGGGGGGTGAATACTTTATTAGACTGGGGGGAGGGGGGTCTGTGATTTCCTTGTCAGAGTGCGCGTGTGTCGGGGGGGTGGTAGCTCCGTAATTGTGTGTGTGGGGGGTGATAGCGTCATTGTCTGAGCAGGAATGAAAGTGAAACTAACTTGCTTTAAAGTTCCTCTTATTCTCCGGGCAGCACACACACACACACACGCACACACACACACACACACACACACAGGAGCAGCGAGCGACAGAATCTCCCTGCAGCAAAAAAAATTTATATATCGGCTACATATTGGCCGATGTTGATTAATTGGCGATATGCTATAATCGGCCGATTAATCGGTTGGGCTCTACTGGTTACACATTTCCATAGACATCTCCCTTAAAATACCGAGTTAACAGTTTTTTGTTGTGTGTGTGTGTATTGGTGGTATTGTCAGTTACAGCTCCGTTTAGGAGATTTTAGGGTTAATATGACTTATGTCGGGCTTTGATTGACAGATGTGACTGACAACTTGCTCAACTGTTGGATTTCAGATGCAACCACGGCACATGTCTATAAAATGTCACGCATCATCCATTTTTTAATTTTTTTATTTTTAAAGTCTCTCTTCGGCTCATCTTTAGCTACTGTGGAAAGAAATTGGATCGTGGTTAGACTTGTTCAACTCAAGGTACAACTACTGCAGGTTAAAGTAAATTCAACATCCAAGTATCTAAAACATTTAAAACACTAGCCACTTTCAGAGCCGCTGGGATGACGTAGGCAAGGTAGGCAGCTGCCTAGGGCCCCCTCGCTGAAGAGGACCCCCGATGGCCGCATGGTCATTTATCTGTATAACTTACTAAAAACCATCTATTGTAAACAAACCACCACAGTGAGGCAGTGCTAACCCTCTCCTGTACTGTTTTGTGACTGGGGCCCCCCAAACTAGAGGGATTCCCCCTATGCAATGACAAACGCGTTCTGTGACGCTGCACTCTCATTGGCTGACATTCTGTGACGCAGCGCTCTGATTGGTTGATGTTCTGTGATGCTCCACTCTCGTTAGCTGGCGTTCTGTGACGCTGCGCTCTCATTGGCTGGTGTTCTGTGATGCTCCACTCTCATTGGCTGATGTTCTGTGACGCTCCGTTCTGATTAGCTGGCGTTCTGTGACACTATGCTCTCATTGGCTGGTGTTCTGTGGTGCTCCGCTCTCATTGGCTGCTCAAAACAAATAAATGAGTGAATGAAAAAAAGCCTGTTTTGTTTAAAATCATGGTTTCCTGGTGCTTTTTAAGGCTAAAAACTCAAAAAAGACTGTTCTAGGTAATTTACAAATGCCCATGTTCCTGTGACTTTAATAAAAGAAGCCTCAAATCATCACAACTTTCGCCGCAATTTTTTGGAAAAGCTGCCACAAAATCAGGCATTTTAGGCCGCAATAATCAAAAAAAAAAAATCCTGCGACATCCTGGAGGAACTGTTTATCACAGCTCTGTAACTACCTCCGGAGGTGTTACAAAGCCACGATAAAGGTGGGAATGAATGACCCCACCATTTTGTTTACACAGATGTCATTCTGAACTAAAGGCGAAATATTCCTATAACAGAAGTGCTGTGTAAACGGGGCTGCTGATAACTACTAAACATTCTACTACAACTACTTTCATTACTTACTTTACACTAAGGTCAGGGTAAGGGGCTTGGAAATGCATTCTACTCTGTAAGCAACTCTTCTCACAAAGACAATGAGGCTCAAAAAGTCTAATTTTATATTCAACAACAATAAAAATGTCAATACAACATTAAAGCCTAACTCTTATTTATGGCAAATTTAATTCACCAACATGGGTAAGCATGTGTTTTTCAGCATTTACCTACTACTATTACATTTTGTTGCTCCTTTTAAGGGTCTGGAATTTCCCCTTGTGGGACTAATAAAGGTATATCTTTTCTTATCTTTACAAGAAATCATCCGCCTCTGATCCTGTCTCCTGCATCTTCTACCTGTATGTCCTCCTTCACCACGTCCATAAACCCCCTCTTTGGTCTTCCTCTTTGCCTCCATCTTCATCATCCTCCCACCAACATATCCACTATCCCTTCTCTTCACATATCCAAACCGACAATCATTAAATTACTGCAAAATGGCTTAACTTGATTTGACTTCCACTGAATTTTCCCAGGAAATACTCAGTCAATATTTGTCATTTTTGCAGGAGGCATTCTGGTCTTTTTCACTGTATATGGACCCTCTGTAACGTATCCTGGTGGTCCATTTTATCGCTAAAAGAAGATTGTTGTTTGGGCTTTGATTGACACCTTGTTTGCTTGTTGAGCCAGACTTCCAGGGCTTCCACTTATTATATAAAATAAGTACATTTTCCTGACAGGCAGCTCAAATATAGGTGTGCTTATTCTGTCAAAGGATACTGTCACACATGAAAAACACTGTATCTCTTGTCGATGATAATTATCCGTCTCAATCATCACTTTGGACAATCTCTGAGCATGTGGTAGTGTGTATACCTGCAGACCAGCTCTCAAGCTGTATTTTTTTCTTTCATCCACGTTTTTTTTGTTTTTTTTCCCCCTATGTTTCTAGGCATCAGTGTGTGAGCAGTGAGTTTGTACCTCCAGCCACTGACACCATGCATGGGTGGAACACTACAAAAGTCAACAGTCCCCGAATGCCAGTTGTAGCTTACTGCTCCTAATGTGTGCTATGAGCGAATTGCTAATGCTAGGTATTATGTGTGTGTTTTAGGGAGTTTATAGTTAGTATAGTTAGTGTCCCCAGTCACTGCTGGCACCCAGTCAGTGTCCCTTTACAGAAAAGGATCAATATAACCTTAAACAGTAAAATATGGTAAATGATAATGTTAGCTAGATACACAGTCAAGTGCATTAAAATCGGTGATCATCTAACATACTTAGTTTTAGCACAGTCATATCTGGTATTTGTTACCTTGTCACCTGCATCCAACTTCGACCGATCCTTTCCTGGCTCTGGACGCACACTGTTGGCTGGAAAAGTTCATCAGATGAAAGGGTGAGTAGGCTTTTCCTGATGGACCACACTAGGCCTTTCACCTTGGTGTCTGACAAGGTGGCTCCTTCCCTCTTCCCCATACATGGCCACACAGTCCAGCTCTTTAAGTTGCAGCCTTTGTTGTCATCGGATGGCAGGTGTCCTGTAGTATAGCGCAGTCTGGATCCACGGTTGCACTAGTCAAAAACTGCAGCGTCAACTCAGAATAGGTCCAAGGTCACAGCAATCACTGGATCAGCTCCAATGTAGCATGCAGCGCCGATCCCAGACGAGCCCCCAAAAATCTGTTACAGGTACCAGGGCTGGTATAAAGTAGACAGATGATAAAGATTCTGTAGAACAGAGAAATAAACTTGACCTCTGTTGTCTCACTCTCACTGAGCAGAATGAGGGAAACGGATTGTGATGGCACAAAAGCCGTAAAGTGACTGCCACCATCATAAAAGTGAATCAAAGCACTCTACTGTCTCTTGCTGGATTTTAACAGGAATGTAATTTCCGACAGTCTGATAAGGTTTGTACCCTGAAAATGCTGCTTACAGACACACACAGTCACACTACATTACATGTAAAATTAGAAATTAAATTATCACAATTGAGACAACACAATGGAGGCTGTCACCTGGGGGTGCCGATAAGGGGGGGTAAACATGACAAATTCATGGGGCCCATAGAGCAATGGAAGGGGCCCAGTGGATACAGGTTTGAAGTTGTGAAAATTTCATTTAAAATCCATTGTATAAGAGAGGTATATAAGTTGGAAGGCGAACGTTGAAAGCATGTTAAGTTTCATTTTAGTTTTCACGCTATCATCAGTGACGTTTATGGACCGCACCCCTAATTATATACCACCCCCCTCCCCCCCGCAGCACCCGTGGCTGTCACATATGCATACATTCATTCATTTTCATAATGGCTTACTGCTTGAAACAGTCACAGGAGTGCTTATCCCTGCTCATCACCAGTTCATCACAGGGCTGATAACATTAAGTATGTTAAAATCCCTGATCATCTGACATAGTTTTAGTACAATCATATCTGGTATCAGCAGTCCTCATTTCAATAATCAATGATTAGAATGTATATAGACTCTAAGAGGCCAAACTCAGGGCAAGAAATTGTTATAGATGACAGTCAGAGCTCAGAAATAACTGTAGGTGATTCAGTGCATTTAAATTAATATTCACTGGCCAATCCGCCCACATGCAGCCTTTAGACACGACTAACACCAGGGTCAGCACAGTACACTGCCCTGCAAATGACCCTGTGCATTTCAATGAATTAGATGCACACAGTGAAATATTTGGATAATATTCAATCAGTGTCTTCTTTTGACATCATTGTACAGTTTGGCTTCTTGTCTCCTACTTGATTCCAGACATTTTTTTACCCACCACCACTGCTATAAAAGCACAATAGCAGGAGCAATTTGGATTGCAATCAAGATTTGATTCACCTGAGCTGGAGCTGTGTTACCAAGGCAACTGTACTGTATTCTAGCCGGACTGTGTGAAATCACCCATTATTTTTTCCCTTCTCTTAGAAAGTATGCAACACTGAATGGGGAAAGGAAGGATTTGCATTTTAGGATAAAATACGAAGGACCGAGAAGTTTTCCACACAGCTAGTTAGCTCCAATTATCAGGGATCTCAGGTTCTGATTTATAAATGGCTATAAATGAAAACTAGTGGAGCCGTGGAAGCAGAGGACCCACACTGGGGACCATCATCATCATCATCATCAGGAAAGTATTACTATAGTTTCCCATGCTGAAACAGTTCTCTATGGCTGACTGATAACTGGATGGAGAAAACATGAGTCTGTTAGCAACAGCGGAAACTTTTAATGAGCCTGAACTATATCAGGAACCTCATTTACACTCTCACAGCCAGGTAGAAGCACACATAGATTACAGACACACAAAGATGCACAAAAATACCAGAGCTATTTCTGTCACTTGACAGTACAGAGCAGTGGAATGCCAGACATATGTTTTCCCATTTGTTTAATCACCCACAGTGGCACATGTATACACCCTCACACATGTACCAGTGCAATCCCACTACAGACGAACAATTGCAGCTCTTGTCAGGGCAGCAGGAAATCTTCAACAAATTCCATTATCCAGTCATGTATGTGCTACAGTAATTACCGTGTATGCTAAACAGTGAGTTTGCAGCGCAACACAATAGATTCATTAACAGCATTTCACCAGCTACTGATTATGTGCTGTGGTAAAGACAAGATACATTTACTGTATGTCAGGTTATTATGCACATACATGTTTTTTTTTTTTGTACACACACCAGCCAACACTTGAACTCTCGCACTTAAAACAGACAATTTTCCTCTTCTAAAGTATTATTCACAAAAAAGTCCCATTTATGTTGCTGAAAAGCAATTTTGTGTCATTCTTTTATTTAGACCTTATTAATCACCTTACATTCAACCACTCTAACTTTAGCCTACCATCAAAAACAGGTGAATACATTCAGTACATGCATGCGTATGTGTGTTGGTGGATGCAGGGCCGGTTAGTGGCATAGGCTGACAACTGATAACATGATAATTTCTCATTAATTGTCTTAAAAATAATGAAATGAGAGGAAAAAAAACAAACAAAAACAAAACAACAACCCCCCTGTAATTTCTCAGGTGAGCTCTCCCAGACTGGTGCTCACTGTGTGTGAGTGACAGAGACAGAACCAGCTGAATGACAGTCAGACAAGTGTAGAACTAAGGATCCAGGTAAAGGATGGAGAGTTTATCACCATGAAAAGGCCTTCCAAGGCCTTAGCTGCACAGTTTAGAAGAGGAGGCAGAAAAATAATCCAATTAGGTACAGGTATGTAACCTTTTATAATGTTAGAATACGTTTTATGTTACTAGCTACAGCTAGCTGAACTGAACTGAAGCAAAGTTGGCTAATAATGGAACTGTAGATGATTAAGATATGAGAGATCTGCTAAGGTGTGGTTTACTGCTGCTGAACTGGGTTATATGTGTTTCTACGTGGTTTATATTTGTTTCTATGTGGTTTATAAATGTTTCTATCTGGTTTATACATGTTTCTATGTTGTTTATATCTGTTTCTATATGGTTTACTGCTAGCTGGCTGGTTTCTATATGTGTATGTGGTTTATATGTGTTTCTATATGGTTCACTGCTGGTTGGCTGGTTTCAATATGTTTATTTGGTTTCTATGTGGTTTACTGCTAGTTGGCTGGTTTATAAATGTTTCTAATTCATTTATGTTTCTATATGGTTTATTGCTAGTTGGCTGTTTGATATGTTTCTATGTGATTTATAAATGTTTCTATCTGATTTATGTATGTTTCTATGTGGTTTACTGCTGGCTGCTTTGTGCATCTCCTCTCATGCTTCATGTATCTCCTCTTCGTCCCCCCCCATATGTATGTGTGTGTGTATTTGTATGCATGTGTGTGTTTTTTAAGGGGGGGGGGTCACCAAATTCATATCTCGCCTAGGGTGCCAAAATGGCTAGAACCGACTGACTATGATTGTTTGCTTGTTTGATCAGCTCTACATGATGTGAAATTATCATCGCAAATGCAAAAAAACATCAACTTTCAGGAGTGCTGCCTTGGAGCACTTTTGTTAAATCAGATCTTATTTATATAGCGCCAAATCATAACAAAAGTTATCTCATGACGCTTTACATATCGAGTTGGTCGAAACTAGACCAGACATTTGTGTCCCCACCAATGTCAGAATTAAACCTGCTCCCTTGGGAGTAGAAGTAGCGTTTCTTCTTCATAAATATACTCGAGTAAAAGTAAAAAGTATGTCGTATTAAAAGTACTATTAAAAGTACAATTTATGTTAAAAGGTACTAAAGTAAATGTAACAGAATAAATGTAACGCGTTACCACCCACCTCTGAATTTCAGCACATGCATTTGCGATAGATAGCAGAAGTATGAACTTTACATAATATATACACATTAATTAGTGCTATATTTGGTTTTTGGTTTATATTTTTGGTGTCTTATAAGCCAACATAAGGGCCGGGCATGTTCTTATGCAGGACACTATGATGAAAATTCATTCATTCATTCATTCAGTGCTAACTGGGCTAACTGACAAATTGTTACATTAGCAATTGTAGCTAAGTTACCATAACAGGCTACGTACCGCAATTAAATTGGACTATTGGACTTCATTATAGAATCTTCTGACAGTTTTATTAGAGTTTATTTTAACTTCTCTTATGAAGTGGGCTGGAGATGATAGTTTGGTTAAAATAAATAATAAATAAAAAGTAGCTCTGAAAGTCTGACTCAGCAGGCAATCAAACTCTCAATCAAAACCCAAACACAGATTTTAATACAGTGTGAAAGTGTGAGTCATGCTCCTTGTACAGTAGTAATGAAAGAGAGAAAGAGAACCCAAAATAATAATTGGACTGAGACACTGAGGTGTGAATTCTGGCCCCGTCTGCAGCCGAATCTGGTCAAACACTCCAAACTGAAAGATGTGATTTGTTCATTTGTACCGAGAAAATATTTTCATTGTTTTATCTTACAAACTTATTGATATTTTGCAAATTAACTATAGACTGTGATGCCTGTACATACATACATTGGGACAGAAGTATATTTTACCATTGTGTTGCTTTTGTACATGGAGTTTTTGCCCATTCTTGGTGCTTACAAGACAAGACTGTTTTCGAGTCCATGGTGATCTTTGAATATACATTTTCAACAGGAGACACTTATGGACTGCAGGCAGGACAGTAAAGCACAGTCATGGTGAGACGATGAAACCACATTGTTGAAACACATCACATGAAAGATGCCTGACATTAACCTGCTGAAATAACCACAGACCTCTGGAAGAAGATGTGCACTTGAAGACAGCATGTGTCTCTACACTTAATATATGCTTTAGCCATTGATGGTACATTTAATATATGTATGCATTTATTTTTGTTTGTTTGCATTTAGTACCTCCCCTAAGGAGGTTATGTTGTCATCAGGGTTCTTCTGTTTGTTTGTCTGTTAGCAAGATAACTCCAAAAGTTATGGATGGATTTTAATGAAATTTTCAGGAAATATTGATACTGGCACAAGGAACAAATGATTAAATTTTGGTGTGGGGGGGTGGGGGGCAGATCTGCCTTGGCGGAGGTCTGCGCTCTCCGAGTGCTTTTCTAGTTTTTATTGTTAACCTTTATTTCACCAGACAAGTGATTAACAACAGTTTCTTATTTACAACATCAGCCTGGCAAGTCCTAGAAAACACTTGGAAGGGGAAGGGGGAAGAGGAAGGATGAACACCAACGAAAACAATAAACAACCAAAGAGACAACCAAGACATTTAATCAAACGACAATAAATAATCTGCAGACCCAATCGGAGATGACCAAAAGGAGGCCTTTAAAACTGTTAATCAGAAGTAAAACATTTACAGGTATCATTAAAAATGTCCTTAAGCAGGCGCTTTAAAGCTGAGCTAAGCTGTGATAAATTTATCAAGTCTTGGTTGCAGATATTGGTTGCAGTAACTGGCTCACAAAGGGGGTTGAGTTACCTAAAACAGTTTTATACATGAGTGTGAACCAGTGGATATTACAGGGAGTATGCAACAATGCCAATTTGACCAGAGTGGAGAACACACTTTTGTGTTTTGAATGAGACATTTTGCAAGGCCTTCTGTAGTTAGTTTCTCCACAAGAGTCATCTCAACAATCTATGTAGAAAAAACAAGTTTTGATTTAACCTTTGACTGCAATACTGTGTGCATAAATAACACCCTGCAGAATGTCGCTGATAAACAGACTGATCTCATGAAAGCATGTGGAATGTTACACCACTTCTTATGGCATTTGGCATGCGAAAGCATTTTCATGCTTCTGTGTGTTATTCAACGCCATTTGATGGCGTGTCAATTTATGCCAAGATCTCTGGTTTACATATCCGTAACCCCTACACCTAACCCTAACTGCTAATCACGTGGTATTTGACGCAGCGGGAACATACATGCAGAAACCTTGTAATGCGTGTGAATAACAAGCCACTTAAAAGTGGTGTGTATATTTATGCAATTCATGATATCACGGTGCTAATAAATATGGAGAGTGGGTCAAGTATTGAGCCCTGAAGGATGCCCAAGGAGATCTAAATGACAGATGGAGATCTATTTTTAATATCAACACTGCTCTCTCTTGTACTGTGTATTGTCACCTTCCAAAATAAAAAATTCCAGGTCATTTTTTTCCAGATTTTCCAGGAAACAAACAAACAAATAAATAAAATGACCAGAAATTGAGTATTTAATGATTTGGAAAACAAAAATTGTCAAAAAATGACTTAGCCAATTATTTCAGGAAGGTGACAATATGATTGTATGTTTGGTTTATTTGTTTTTTTCTCCAGTAATTTGAGTTTCCTTCCCCTGCTTGATTAGCTGTAATGCATAATACTCCCTCAACAAAATGCATAATTTTTTTTTCACAAATTCAGTGGACCACAGCTACAAAATAATAATAACTTACAGATGGGGATGAAACAGCTCCAGAAACAGCTCAGAAAGAACTATTAAACTATGGCAAAACATGTTATTTTTGCAGAGGATTCTCAGGTACCGTTTGAATGACATGCCTCTGTGTGAGCACTCCTTCATTTCCTGTTTGTAAAGAAACATGTTCGATGACCTGAAATGGCACTGCATCAAAAACAAAACCATTTTCCAGCCCTTTAATTTCCTGCCCTGCTATTTAGTACAGCACATTCTGAGTCATATCCTACTGACAAATGTGTTGTATTTACCTCAGTCTGTTTTAGTCATCTCTAACAGTCAGTTTCCCATTTGTCCAAAAAACGTCTTTTGTGATTTCATTAAAAAAGAGCTAAATGCCCGTCTGTCTGTCCATCCATTATTTATTTTTTCTTACTGTCTAAAAACATTCCCTACCAAACGGTTGAATTATCTTTATATGGTAAAGCAAGTGAAGTGAAGAAGCAAAGACATTTGTTGTAAAATGCATTTATGCAGTCAGACTGTGTCTCTGTCAAAATCACAGCACTCCGCCGATTGTCCTCATGATGTCCTCTTGTGACTCGGGTCAGCACGGACCCATGCCGGTCGGACAGGCATCAGCAGTGGGCTGTGGCGGACCGGAGGACCGGCTAACAGCGAGGAGTCAACAGAAGCCTTTGTGACAGGAGGATGATACTGGGTCTTCTGTCTCATTGTTGGAAAATAATAATTTGAGTAATTAAACAGGAGTCAAAGTCTATGATTTCCTCTTTGATATCCTGACATGATTACGCATGAACCTTTTTCTTGTTTGGCTGTGATCAGACTCTGTATGACCCGTAGAATGAACTAATGTGTGAGATACACAAATACTAAATCTATATTTGTCTTGGGGGTGATCCGCATCAGTCCTGTTAGAAAAGTGTCACAATATCGGCGACTCTTTCCTCAAACGGTCTCAGTTTGTCTCTTTTCTTCTTCCGCCTGTTTTGGCCTCCGCTTCGCGTCCACCTTGACGTCATCGTCTGATCACGCAGACAGGGGAATCCCAGAGGGAATCCCACCTGCAGACCCTGTTTATACTAATTTGCATATTTAAATGTGGGTGTGGAGAGGGAGGAGTCAGGTAGTCCAACATATGTGCTCAATTCCTCGCTGATTGGGATGTATAAAGGAAGTGTACTTGGATTCGGGCCTACGCACAGTTTTATACATCTGGATTTTTTTGTGCGTTCGGACTTTTCTGGATTTGGGTGTACGCCAGGTTTCAGTATGAAATCCACGCAAGTCTTTATACATGAGGCCCCAGGTCTTTTTATGTAATGGAAACGCAAAAAGGCTGAATCGAGTCGAGCCGGTACCATGTAGTGGAAATGCAGCAATAGATTTGGATCAAAGCTACGAATAAACAGGAGGTGTAAAAGTATTAATGATTTCCACAAACATTCTTAAATCATTTGACAGAGCTTTTCCATTGCTGCTCCAACCCTCTGGAACTCCTTCCCACCTACCATCCAACACTGCTCTGACCTCAACACCTTCAAATCCCTTTTAAAAACTCATTATTTAAGATTACTGTTAATGTTTAACTGTTTTACATTCATATACCTGCCTTTTGCACCTGGTTTTTATCTGTTTTCAATGTGTTTGGTTTCTGTTTTTATCGGCTGTATGTAAAGTGTCTTTGAGTACCACGAAAAGCACTATACGAATAAAATGTATTATTATTATTATTATTATTATTATTATTATTATTATTATTATTATTTGTCAAATCTACACCCATTGATAGTTTTACCAAAAAACTTTTAACTTCAGTGAGATGTGCCTACTACTCCTGCTTCATAATCTGTTCATGCACTTCTCTGTCACCAACATTTATGGCCAAAACACATGATGTGGATATCTAATCAACCTCAGAGTTAAAAAAAAAAATTCCCTCAAGTTGACACAATAGACATATGAGAGGTTATAGTGTAGAGTAGCTATGATGTAGATCAGGGGTGTCAAACTCATTTTAGTTCAGGGGCCACATCCAGCCAAATATGAAATAAAGTGGGCCGGACCAGTAAAGTAATATAAACAATAGGATAAGAACTTTTGAGTGAAAAAAGTAAATTCTGTAAAATAAATAATACACTTAAATATGCTTAAATATCCTACAATACAGACAAAAATACACTTAATTATGCTCAAAAATCCTACAATACACGCAAAAATGCACTTACATATGCTTAAATATCCTACAATACACTCAAAAATACACTTAAAATTCCGTAATTAAAATGTTTACATCTACGAATTGTACGTGAACATAACATGAACAACCTGAAAATTCTTTAGTAAAATAAGTGCAATACTAACTATATTACACCTTAGTTTATCATTTATGCACGTGAATCACAACTTAGAGATCACAGTGGATCCACAAATACACCGAACAACAAATAACGAGAATATTATTAAAATTCCATATACTTCTCTTAAGACATTTCAGATATTAACATTTTTTTTGTAAAAGACTAGTCTGTAAATGTGAACATTTTTGTGTAATATTAAATTTTTTAGACTAAAACAGAGACAAATTTGCAGTTTTCATTATTTATAGTTTATTATGATAGTATTTTACTGTTCTGATCCACCTTAGAATTAATTGACCTAAAATTATTTTAACATCCTTGACTGTTAATATTTTCAGTGTAATATTTGTATTTCACAAATTCATCCCACGGGCCGGATTGAACCCTTTGGCGGGTCGGATTTGGCCCCCGGGCCGCCCGTTTGACACCCCTGATGTAGATTCACTGTCATTCATTCATTCATTCAGAGTGTCCTTGACCTTTGACCCTCTAAATGGACTCACTGATGGGGACTGACAGACACACCTTCTTATAGAAAGGCATTGTGCTCGTGTCTGCAAAGCAGTTTTCCATTTTTTTTCCTTCTCAGCTAATACTTTGTGTTAGACCTATGAGTACTACCTACTGTTACAACATGGAATCATACATTGGTCAGAGTAGCCCATTAAAACACAAGATTATTTCCCCTCAACCATTGTCTGTGTCGGTAATTTTGCTCTTAGTGTCCTCAGCCTCATGAAGATGGCTCACCTTAAAGTGGGATACATCACCATGGAAACCCATCCTGTCTGATACAATGACAAAATATAGAAAAAAAGGAATTCTGAATATACTAGCACAGCTCCAGTGCAGCCCTGCTCTTCATAAAACAGGTATGTTGCCAAGACAGCTGAACATAACTTTCTCTAATAAGTGCTATTTAATGAAGCATATTAATTATTCGGAAAAATATCTCCACAGGATTTGTGACAGTCTGCTTCAGTCCTCTGCTCTCACATTCCAATACTGCAGCTCTGGGGAACATGAGGGAACTTTCTGAATACTAAAACTTTTTTTTTTTTTTTTTTTTTTATAGACTCGGTGCGATAACATAGTATTGTATCTGTGAAAAGTGTCCCCACTGTGGCCTGAAGACGGAGCAGAGATAAGCCTTAATATTTTCACATTTACACTATCTGCACTTCTCCAGTAATCCTCTCCGCCTTGGCAGCAGAAACAGTGTTATTTTCACTGTTACAATACAATGTGGAAGAATAACATTTTGGAGATTTTAGTGTCCATGCATTGTGTTACTTTAAAGCTGAATTGTAATAATATTCTGTTGATGAATCTCAGTTATACACTGACCAGAAAAATAAAAATAAATAAATAACATACTTAACTAACAAGGGTTAAACATTAGAGCTTGTGTCTGTACAAATTCATTTATTAGCAGTTGTCAACAAACAGTGCAGGCAAGTTGTTATCTCCTCTTTTTGTGGCTCTAAAACAACTAATGACACGACTGTTCAACCCTGGTTGAACTACATTTCTCAGTAACATTACAGTAAAGTCACCATTTCCTCAAACAGCTTTGAGTAGTTAAGCACTGTTTTTGATCTGTTAGCATGGTCGTGTTCTCAAAAGTAAAATTTTCCTGAGTGGCCGTGAATGCAGCTCATGTATATTTTTTAAATTGTCATATTGATAATATATTGCCTAGTACAGTGTTTTTCAACCTTGGGGTCGGGACCCCACATGGGGTCACCTGGAATTCAAATGGGGTCGCCTGAGATTTCTAGTAATTGATAAAAATAAAAATAGAAATGTAGTAATAAAAAATACATGGTGAGTTGAGAGAGACAATCCCAATCCATAAAAGACATGACAAACTCTGAAGCTGAAACTGAAGCACTGTGGTACTGTTTATCTTTCAAATGTTCATTGTGGTCAGTTTCAGATGCTGCAGCTCTTTCATAATTCATAGTTTGAGTTATTGTTTGTTCAGTATTAACTGTCAGCCTTGTAAATCCAAGCTGGACTGACTGTACATATCCTGACCAAGGTAAATAAAATTCTCACTTTGTGCAGTAATCTACACCTGGCTTTTCTGCCTCCGTCCATAATAATATACATTATATAGACTAAATGTCGTCAAAAATTAACGTTTATTTGCAACATAGTATAACAAACTATTACATGATCAAGAACAAATTAGCTGTAGCAAAAAAAAAAAAAAAGTCTCAGTTTTGAATGTCCGGGGTCGCCAGAAATTTGTGATGTTAAAATGGGGTCACGAGTTCTATCTACGAGGGCTGTTCAATACATTCATGGCCTCACCCAGAAATACTGGTTGTTATAATAGAGGATGTTACATTCTTTTGTGATGGGATAGTGATGCTTGAACATCGATGGACCAAGTGCATTGCTGTAAATGGAGATTATGTTGAAAAATAAAATATAAATTATCAGTCTGTGGTGTTCTGTTCTGGGTGAGGCCATGAACTTATTGAACGGCCCTCGTATCTGTCCGTCTGTCTGTGCCATACTTTGTTGTGTTGCCCCTACATCATCTAATGTAATGACAAACTTGTTCAAGAAAAACGAATTCTGATAAAATCATTAAAAGTGGGGGGAATGGGAAGTTTAGTGTCGTATTATCACATCCACATCTAACATTTTCATTCAAGTCTGACTGTTAGAGCTTGACCTATAGTGGATTATTGAAGACTAGATGTGTGATATGGGAAAAAATGCAGTCAGAAATTAACAATGTTTGATGTTATTAAAGCATCTGCTTTTTGGTTACATTTAAGTCAAATTATTTAAATAACAACTAGAAAAGCACTCAGAGAGCGCAGACCTCGGCCAAGGCAGATCAGTCCCCCCCCCGATGTTTTTCTGTCGGTCTGTCTGTGTGCAAGATAACTCAAAAAGTTATGGACAGATTTGGATGAAAATTTCAGGAAATGTTGATACTGGCACAAGGAACAAATGCTTAAATTTTGATGCTGATCAGGGGTGGGGGGGCACTGATCTGCCTCGGCGGAGGTCTGCGCTCTGAGTGTTTTTCTAGGAAAGAGAGCGCAGACTTTCGCCAAGGCAGATCAGTGGCCCCCCCACCCCCAATCACCACCAGCATTTAATCATTTGTTCCTTGTGCCAGTATCAACATTTCCTGAAATTGTCATCCAAATCTGTCCATAACTTTTTCAGTTATCTTGCACACGGACTGACAGACAGACAGACAAACCAACGCCGATAAATCATAACCTCCTTGGCGTAGGTAATAAAACTAACTCTTAGTGGATGATGGCAAACTGTTCTCCATTGTAGCCCAGCACAACATGTGGACATGGGTGTAACGATGTACGACTTGTTGTCAGTATACATTTGCATAAACCCTCTGGGTATTTCATGGAAGCAACTGTGGATGCCTCCAAATTCTCAACTCCTCTTTAATTTATATTTTTGCCATTTCATGAAACTTTCAGCTGAAATGCCACTGTGGCAAATATCCCACTATCACTGTCCAGATTTATATTTTATAATGGTGCAAATTATATCCAGCCTAAGAAACCAATGGTTTTAACAGAAGAACATGAAGCTGTTGCTTCACATTCCCTTTAATAACATGGGTTTCAGTTGTGGCAGACTGACACATTGCAAGTCTCATTTTTCCTGTTGTCAGGGCCTTGACTGAGAACTCAAAAAAAAATCCAGTTCTCTTTACATCTTGTTATTGTTCAAAAATAACCTACATAAACTCTCCGGAGGCATCCAGATATACTGGCATTATCCAACGCTAACATCTAATGTTAAATTCTCCAGTAACCTCATCATTCAGTACTGACAGAAACTTTCTTAAGTTAAATCTCCGGTCAAACTGTATGTCAATGTCTATTTTAGAGCATTTTTCATGCTAATATCTCTGCTAAAGGCCTTCATACCCACAAAGCGTTTTTCTTTGTCTTATTGTGTATACAGAACTTACAAAGCGGTTAACACATTCAACACATACTTGCACCCACACAAGCATTTGTGTGAATCCCATAATGATTTCTCCAACTCTACCCTCTCCCATTTGATTTATGACTCAGAGGAAACAAAGAGCTTCTTACTGCTGGTTGATAATTTGATGTTTTTTTTTTCCTAAGGAATGAATGGATGAATGAAAATGTTGGTTGTAAAATACAGTAAGCCCTGGTTCATTGAGTATAAGCATTAAGTGATGTCACTTGTGGGTTTATTCCTGCTCCATCTCAACTGTTATCATTTGAGAAAAAAAACCATTCATCAGAATCTGGATATTTTGCCCTTAATGATGCTGGCTGGCTGGATGCATGGATGGATGCATGGATGGATGGATAGATGGATGTTTGGATGGCTGGTTGGTTGGTTGGTTGGTTGGTTGGTTGGTTGGATGGATGGATGGGACAGACAGACTTTATTTATCCCAAACTGGGAAGTTACGTGTCATATGCTGTCGATTTTAATGTTGAACAAAACTCTTCTAAACTATCCACTCAATCACAGATGAACTAAATCACCTCTATGGCTTTACAATCAAATAGTGTTTGGCCTCATACCACCTTAAACTAAAGTTCTTGTGCAAAAGCTGGAGAATAAATGGAGGCGTAACAGGCTCAGCAAGACTAAACTTGGTGGATGGATGGACGGATGGACTTTATTGATCCCAAACTGGGAAATTACAGGGCTCATGTATTACTATGGCAAGTGTTTGTCGAGTATTATGGCCTCCACAGGATCCAGTTCTCCCCAAAAAGACTATCATACTAATTGTCCTGAGGATAATCCATTTTTCCAGTCTGAGTTCATCTGTATTAGATGCCCAGAGAAATTGTCAGTGCTTTTGGACACAGTTTACATAAAGAATCCTATTGGATCAGAGTAAAGATTGAACCTGTTTCTCTTTGTCTACTGTTGCACATTGTACGGAAATGTTTTTGCATGGCCATAAGTGATCAGGTTCATCAATATAAATCCTGTATATTAACAGTACTGGATTACAGATGCACATATTGAAAACCATGTTGATTTACATGCACAACGGTGCATTTGGGATGCATGGATACTCTTTATTCTGCAGCTTCCTCCAGCGGTTCAACCCCATGCACCGTAATAGGTTAATTGGTTCTAAATTACCCATAGGAGTAAATGGTTGTTTGTCTCTTCATGTCAGCCATGCAATGTTGTCTGGGAAAACCTCCAGCCCCCCCACAACCCACCAGCAAATTAAACACTTACGGAAAATAAATGAGCGACTTTTACAGCCATTTGTCAAGATACTGTCCTGGCTACGGAAGTGTCACCAAGGGGTACATCTACATGGCACAGTTGAGGGTATTATCGATTCTTCAATGAAAGGGAATATCTTCAACACTATACTTTACAACTCCTCAGATCTTTCAACATCCAAGGATAAAGCAGGAGAATGTAATGTGAGAAGATAAAATGCACATTTATGACAACATCAAACGTCGTAAATCCAGAAAACGGGATCGCCATGTGGTGAGTCTATGCACTGTGAAGGAGAACAGCGGGTGGTACATGGAACATTATGGAGCCTATGATCTAAAGACGTCACCATGCAAGGAAGTGGATGCAAATGGAGTTGGATGATACGTTCCCACTGACTGACTGTTGAAGTATAGGGATTTGTCCTGTCACCATGAGACCAAAGCTGATGCCTGGGAATATAATTATAGGCTTGTAACCAAAAGTCAGACTCACCATGAAAGAGTAGTTCCTGTTGAAGATGCCATCATTTCATCTACTAATGCTACCATGTAAAATAGCTGAGAATTATTTGTTATTGATGATTTTGTCAGCAAAGCTTTCAAGTTCTTCCAACATTCACCTATTGTGGACACTTTCATCCAGTCAAATGCCAATGGGACAGGCATACGTATCCATTTGTCAATTTTGGCCGCTTCACTGCTGAAGAATAGCTCATCTGTAAGGTGTTAAATGAGCCTGTTTAATGATCACAAATTATTTATGGCTTCTTTGCAAAAGATGCTTGACCCAGTTTTATAATTTAACCCATAAGGACCCAAATATCCACTGGCGAAAATCATCTACTGATGTAAAAATGAATATCTGTTGATCCACTAATCCTATTAATACATGTAAATATTTGGTGTAAAATACAGTTTATCATCTTTTCATGGTTATCAGATATGACCCATTTGGACGTTCAGAGGCTCTGCAGTGAATGTGGAAGCATTGTCATCTTCAATAACATTGATTTACCAGTAAAACCCATGGAGTTGGATCAGTGACAGTGGATGGAGACACTTTTTTATGGTTTATGTTCAGTTAACGATGTATTTTCTGGAAAAACTCCCCTTTTCTTGAGTTTTCTCTGTTTTGATATAATATTTGAATTTACTTTGAGTTTTCATGAACATTGAAATGAACCCATAAGGACCCGGTGCGACTTTCGTTGCAATTCCCAAACGAATTTTTCTCTTTATTTAACCTTTCCTAAGTGATTTATCACCATTTATTATAATATTGTCCTCTCGATTTTGCATTTTTTTCCAGTGAAAATCATGTATTTTCCTATGTTTAATTGACTGATCATGTAGATGTTCATAAAAGCTCAGAGTAAAGTCCAAGGTTATAATATCAAAATCAGTAAAATCTATCATTAACTGAACATTAACCCAGTGTCTCCATCCAGTGTCATTGATCCAACTCCATGGGTTTTACTGGTGAATCAATATTTTGGAAGATGACGGTGTTTCCATGTTCACTACAGAGCCTCTGAATGTGCAAATGGGTCATATCTGATGACCATGAGAAGATGACAAACTGTATTTTACACCAATTACTTACATGTATTGATAAAATTAGTGGATCAACAGTTTAGATCAATAGATGCTTTTGGTTGACAGTGGATCTTTGGGTCTTTATTGGTAAAATATAGGAAACTAAATATAGGAAAATGCAGTGGATGATATTACAATAAATGCTGATAAATCACTTAAAGATTAAGTAGAGTGAAAAATACATTTGGGAACAGACACAAAAGTAGCACTGGGACTTTATGGGTTAAAGTTACCTCTCATTTGCCAGTTTATTATTCACACCAGCACTAAAGCCAATGCAGTAATGCAAGTTTGGCAAAAATGTCTACCTTGAACATTGTAAAGTGAATTTTTTGTGAACATGTTCATAACATTTTGAAGAATAACATTTGTAGCGTTGCAGTTGAACTGAATATATAATTTTTTTCAAATATCACACGTATATGGTTCTAAAACATTACACTCGGTTTCAGTGTAACACATTAAAGACACTGATATTAGTCTCCAGTAACTGGTGCTCAATAAAACTTCTTATTGAAGGGCTATCATACTAGATCTTGTAAATGTCTACCTTAGAGGAACAAGACATGTTACATACAGCCTTATATTCTTGTTCTCTTTTATCTGCATTCTCCAGAGAACATGATGTTCTAAGTAAAGCAAAAAGCCCCAGGAGGCCATGGTTCACAGTGATTTCACAATAGATACAAGGTACTGAAGTTTGGTAAATTCAAGGTGGGGAAATTCCATTCAAACTGTAAACATGGTTATCTCTGGAGAAAATTTGGATGGTTTAAGATGCCAGTGCAGGCAGATGGCTACGTACCCAGAGCCCAGTTCTTTCTAAGGTTTTTTTACTCCGTGAAGAAAGCATATTTGTCCGTGCTGTTGCCATGGGCTTGCTCTTATTTTCTTGAGTTCCTTCTCTGTGTAATATGTGTCAGTCTGTGAAGTACTTTGTTGTGACTGGTGCTTTTTAAATACAAAAGTGAAATATATTGAATTTATTTTTAGAGACAGCGCCAAGTTGCCATTTCAGAAAGTGCAAGTTTTGACATTTCTGTGGTGACTTAAACACTCACCACTGACCAAAGCCGTCTACTGATCTAAAATGTTTAATACATGTTGATCCACTAATCCTATCAATACATGTAAAACTGGTGGTAAAACTGGTGGTTTGTCATCTTTCCGTGGTCATCAGATATGACCCATTTGGATGTTCAGAGGCCCCATAGTGAACGTGGAAACACCGTTATATTCCACAACATTGATTCACCAGTAAAACCCATGGAGTTGGATCAGTGACAGTGAATGGAGATGCTTAGTTTATGTTCAGTTAATGAGAGATTTGGAAAAAAAAGTTTTTTCTTTCAGTTTTCTCTGTTTGGACATAATAACCTTTGAATTTATTTGAGGTTTAATGAGCATCTACATTAAATATAGGAAAATACATGATTTACACTGAAAAAACTCAAAATAATGTGGCTAATATTACAATACATGGTGGAAAATTGCTTAAAGGGGTCATATTTTGCTAAACCCACTTTTATTAGTCTTTGGTACATTTATTTGTGTATTTGGGGACCATAATAGTTAATGAATTTGAACCCTCCAGGTGCTGCAAAGCTATTTATATATTAATTTTGGCAAAAATAGAGTGGATTTCTACAACCGGTTTTAATTCCTTCTTAATTTGTTGCGTTTTATAGCTAGTTGTGTCACAACATTTGCACATATAAGGTCAAGACTTCCAATCAACATTTCTCAGAGTACAACATAACTGTTTGTCAGCAGCAGCGGTTGTAGTCCATACTGAAAATATGTGCAAACTTTGAGGCGATTACCTAAAATGTTTAGTTGTTGGTTGAACAGGACAGAGCAGCACAGCCAACAACCTGGAGGGGGTGGGGTCATGTGCATTTAAAGGGCCAGTGCTCAAAATGACCATTCTAGTGTCATTAGTCAGAAATAGGGTTGAAGATGGACCTGTGGAGTTGAATTAATGAAGAATTCAGACACAAACATAGCATTTACACTTTATGTAGACCACAGTTTACTAATGTTTTAAAATACGTATTTCCATTGAAAAAAAAAAAAATCACTCCTTTAAGAAAGGTTAAATATTGAACAAAATTAATTTGGGAACTACCTCAAAAGAACCACTGGGTCTTTATGGGTTAATTTTTCAGCCATGGAGGAAGCTGCTTGGTTTCACTGATCTGTGTTTCCAAAAAAGGGGAGGGTACCTCATTTTAATAAAACAGCTTTAAAGTCTAAAAATTATTGCTTTGTCTCCCTAGAAAACTGCAGCACTGCAGAGATTGTAAAAAAAAAAAAAAAAAAAAAAAAAAAAAAAAAAGATCAACAAGATGAACTACAGTTAGTGTTAGCTTTTCCTCAGCATTTACTGACAATAGCAAAGAAAAAAATAAATAATGATGAGCCTTGAAATGTTCATTTCATCTGACAAACTTTAGCATCACCAAGTGAAGTTTAGTTATCTTCCAAGTGTATTCAGTTAAAAAACAGACAGGATTATAAGCAAATTATAAACACTGTGCCATCCCTCCAGCTTGACGCAGTGTTCAGGGTTTTACTGAGGACACGAAGACGTTATTTATGTATGGAAGTGATTATTTTATATAACAAACAAACACATTTGATTGAAGATATGGCTGGTGTGTAGTTTTACTGGGTCAGTTGTAAATGAGTCTGTGTGTCTGTCTTAATGACACATTCTTACTCTTTGTACGCACACACAGACTTAACCGACGTGTAAGAGTTTGCCATTAAAAACACAATCTTTTCATCTTCTGATGTCAATCAAACTAACAAAGAGGCTTCACTGTGATGGTAGGCGATGCTTTGCATTGTTTTTCTCCTTTTCTGTTACTGTTCCTGTTGAGAAACATTTTCTACATTATCAGTCTCACAACAGCTTAGCAAAACATTGAGCCCTATCCATTCATTTTGATATTATCATTAAAGGGGAAAAAAAATATATATTTTTGACCTTTCTTCTGTTGCATAATTAGTAGGTTTCACACACACACACACACACACACACACACACACACACACACACACACATATATATATATATATATATATATATATATATATATATATATATATATATATGTATATATATGAGTAAAATAAACATTCCAAATAAATATATTGATATTTAGAGCATGCATTTGCAGAACATGACACATGGTCAAAATAACACACACGCAAAAAAGCAAAGAATAATGCAAAGAAAACTGCTTCACATTCATTTCTAAACAACACAACACTAATGTTGTAACTTGGGAAAAGTTCAGACATCAATATTTGGTGGAATAACCCTGATTTTCAATGACAGCTTTCACATGTCTCGGCTCTCCTCCATTGCTGTTGGATGACTTTATCCAGCTCCTTGCAGAGAAATTCAAGAACCTCAGTAATGTTCCATGGCTTGTGACCATCCGTCTTCCTCCAGAAGTTTTCAAAGTGGGTTCAGTGGAGATTGGGCTGGCCATGACAGGGTCTTCATCTGGTGGTCCGTCATCCACACCTTTATTGATGTAGCTGAGGCCAGGAGCATTGTCCTGATAGAAAAACCAGTCCTCAGAGTTTGGGAACATTGTCAGAGCAGAAGTCCAGTAGTTTTCAATAGTTATTTTTTGATTCCAGTTACTTTTGCAGTACTAATGGTTGTTTTTGTCTATTGTAAGAAGACAGTGATGGCCACAGTAGTGGTTTTTATACTTCTCCTTCTTAAATAAGACATGGATCAGGTGTTTATTCAGTAGAATAAGGTGTGCTTGTGTTGGATTTCAACAGACACAGGAATAGAATGGCTGGCATACATGCAGACATGCTGATTTCACAGGAAAGTGCAGTGGTTTTTCCGGAGCTGTATATAAGGAAGACAAACATCTCTCAGAAGAGCATGTCTGAATAGGATATGTATGGTATGTTCCTGAAATACAATGCTTCTCATTACTGTTAAATTTACAGTGGATCCAGTTGTAGCTAGAATGGAGCTGCTTGTGATGAATCCACAGAGTAATCACCTAGTGCTGCACTTTCCCTTATTTATTTCTCTCTCTCAGCCAACTTTTTATTTATTTATTTATTTTTTACCTATATCATAGTTTCTCTTCTTTGTGCTTCACTAATGGTTCTTGCAAACATAAATTGGAGATATTTCCTGTTAAAAACGTTCTGGAAAAAAAAAGCCTTGACTTTTGCATTTGAACCTTTTTCATCTGTATTGAGATAACAGGCTGAAACTGGAGAATAGCAGGGGGTGAAACAAGGCACACTAATGTCACCGCTAATTAAAGAGTGAGGCTGAGATATTAAATAAACTAGGCTCAATATGTGCTTACATGAAGGTACATGAAGGTTGTGCTGTCTTAGGGTCATTTGTTGACATTGGTTAAGTATGCCTCTCTGTAAATGCATGTCTTGGTTTCCTTGAACCATGAAAACAGCCTGTATTTTGATTTCTTTAGATGTAGGCTGGTGTACCCCCCCCACACACACACCACATCTTTACACTTGTTTCCAAGTCATTCAGTTCTTCACTTTTGCTCCACAATGACTACACTAGCAACTGTACGCTTGGAAATGTGTTTTTTTTTTTTAAACTCTACATCGGAATCACATCTGGATTATTCCATCAAATCCTCTTTGGTCATATTATTATTATTATTATTATTATTATTATTATTATTATTATTATTATTAATAATAATAATAACAACAACAAACGTGGTGTTAGGCACAACAAACCCCGCCCCTCGCATGTATTATAGCTTATTTTGGCATCGATCCAGCTGTTGTCATCATGTCTATGTGTGCTGATGTCAGAATATCAATTGCCTCTATTTATGTGTCAAGTTTGAAGTAAATTGAAACAAAATTTATGTTTTTACAGACGTGAAATTTTGTCCTTTGTAAGTTTATGGGAGAAGAAAAAAAGATTTTAAAAATACATAAGAAATTTTAAATTTGACCTACTTTTCCCAAAATGTAACCAGATCTTTTCTGGGTCACTGGCAATTTATAAACCCAATTTGATATGAATTCAACCAATAGTTTTGCTTCTAGAGTGTTAACAAACAAAGAGAGAAAAAAACAAACAAACCAAACCAAAACCAATACCCCTTGCCTCCATTTTGGGGGGCATAATAATAATAATAATAAGAAGAAGAAGAATGAATGAATGAATGATCAGGACTAAATAAGGAAAATCTTCTTTTAGGTTTTCAGCTCCTGATGCATGGAACAAGCTTCAGTCTGAGCTCCATCTACAAACACTGATTCCTTTGACTGATTTTAAAGAGAGCGTTAAAACTCTGGAATCAAGACTGTTGGTCTGTAAATGTTTCCGCTGACTGTATGTGTGTTTTTTCTATGTTTGCAAAGGCTTTTATTATTGTAAAACTGTAATGATGTGACTGTATCACTGCCATCTTGGCTCAGTCTCCCTTGAAAAAGAGATCCCCCATCTCAATCGGACCAACGTGGTAAATAAAGGTCAAATTAAAAACAAATAAATAAATAAAAATGACAAAATTTGCATCACACTTATGTGTGTCCAAATACTTGCGGACCTGAGTGTATAAATGTGTGTGGACCTGTGGGAATGAATGCTATTGTACACTTAGCTGTGTGACGAAAAAGGAATCTTTTTTTTTTTTTAATATTATGTTTAATAAAGAAACAGTGTGAGTATGGTTGTTGTCAGATTTGTGTTTTTGCTTTTCAAATTCCTCCAATGTCTCCGCAGACATCAGGTTTATAGCTCGGCTCTGGCAGCATGATAAACACTAAGCATGCAACATGATTGACAGCTGCTATCATACCTGTTATTTTCCTCCCTATCTCTGCCAGCTTCCGCTCTGTTCTATCATTCTTTTCTGTTATTAAAAAAACACAAAACAAAAAAAAAAAACAAGCTAAGTCCTTTGAAATAAAATGCTATCTTTTGCCCAGTTGTTGCTTTTATAGATATTTTCTAAAGAAAAAGAAAAAAAAATGGGATGGAGAGAGAACATCAGAAAAAGGATCGATTAAAAAAAAAAAAAAAAGAAGCTATGTGTGACTGCAGCGAATAGTTTCTGAATGGCTGTTATCTGTGTGAAAAGAATATAAACTGAGAGACTTCAACACCAGGGGCTTATACCACAAAGGAAATGAAATAAACCCAAGATATTTGTTTGTTAGCTGGCTTCACTAAAGTAATCACAGTATATATAAGCAGAAGCACAATGATGGCTATCAGCCTGTTGGACTCCTAAAATTGTATGCCAAGGGTTTTCCAACCGTACATCTAGTGCTATTGCAGCATCTGGCCGGCTATGACAAAAAAAAGTTATTTAGAGTTTGTCATTTAGTGGAAAATTATTTTTAAAAATGCAATATTAAAAAAAAAAAGATTGTCCTGCACTCAGGGACAAATTATATGCTCAAAAAACACTATAGAATTTTTATGACCTTTTCCCATCAGTTACTGACGAGTACAGAAGACTGAGAGTTTGCTAGTAGCTATGAGTCACCATCATGGATTATTGTTAGAAAATCTGGATTTCAGAACACAGCCAACACTGAAGTAAGTTACCCTATAAGATTCAGATGTGACACTTTTATTTCACATTTATTAATTAATATTGATATTTTATTAGCGTAATCAATCCTCAAATGAGTAGCTCGTGAGTATCAATATATATCAATACCACAGAGTCAATACGCCCACCACGACTTACTTTATCATTCTGGCATTATCAAGATACCCTCCAAAGAACAGAGATATAGTAATAATTATCAGTATTGATCAAAATGGATTAAAGTTTTGGCACCTTTCACCCGACCATCACTTCATTAGTCTGTCAGGTTTTCATTAGTTTTTATATAAAAAGGCTTCTGTTGGCTTTTGGAATGTAATTCATTTAGAGATTAGGAAAATCTTAAGGGTGCAGACAATTTTTAACCGGGATGAGCTGCTTTTTGGTTATATTTACTCACTGGACACAAATAAGGACACTAAATGTTTGTTTGGAATGTTGAGTAATCTTTACACATGCCAAAAAGTACCAAGAGGTAGCATCCACACTGACATCTGCGATGGCTCATATTTAGGGTGACCAGGTGCTTATGAGCCACATGTGGGACAAGGGGTGTGTTTGTGTGGGACAATGTGGGACAAGTAAGTGTAATGCTGGAACAAAGTCTAGATTTTTAAACAATGTGCATCTTATTGTCGAGCTTATAAATATGAATAACAACAATTTGATTTGGTTGCACACAGTATGCATATTTTTGTACTGGGCATTTATTTTTTGCTTTTTTTGCACGTGGTTTCAACAACTTTTTTGCTTGTAAAAACAAAACAAAAAGCATATTTTGTCGCCTCAAGTCTCTCAGTTCAAATTCCAAACTTAAAAATAAGTAAAAGGGAATATGGATCAAATCTAACCAAACATCACATACATACAGTGTGTCGCTTCAGGTCGTACTCGCCTCTTTGCGCATGTTATGACCTGGCTCAGAGACCACAACAAAAAAGGGGAACACACCATAATGAAGTTTAACACGAATATTTTATTAAATCAAAATAAACCAAATTAAGCCAAATTAGACCAAATTAGGGAAAAGCAAACTAAAGTATTTTACAGAATGTAAATGAGTCATCAGTAATGTCAGTAGTGTAAGTGTGCATGAGTGGACGTGTGCTGATGTGGGTGTTGAAAAGTGCGAAACAGAACAAAACATGAAAACAACATAACCAACCCAAAAGCTGACAAACGAAGGACCTGTGAGGGCAGAGAGTAGAGAGCAGAGAGCGCAGCAGCCAAAAGAGAGAGCTACAGGCAGACTATTTGAAGACAGGAACTCTGGGCGCCACTGGTGTTCCTAATCTCCTCATCAGGTGCCTGTTAAGAGACAAAAGCTGGACATGCACAGCTCCCCCAAGAGGACCCCAGGGGCTGTAACACCCCCCCCCCCCTTAAGACAGTGTCCCAAGGGGATCACTGCAACCTATTATCCTCACAAAACCATAGCAAATGTTAACAAATTATTTATAACATTTTACAAATACGTCAAGGACCCCAGGGGCCGTAACAGCGCAATAGAGAAATAAGTTTGACACCGCTTTCACTCATGTATAAACATTTTCCCATTCTTTTCTGTAGTTGCATCTTCTTTTTTTTCTGCGGAGTTTCCATGATTTCAGCCAATATTTGCATGCTGGTATCTGAGGCTTTTTCCTTTGTTTTTTGTGTGCCGGTGGGCAGAGGTCAGGAGGACACTGGTGACAGGTTGATGGACTCCTGACCCCACGTGTGTGTTGGTTGATTGACAGCGGACACAGCCAATAGTGATAGCGCTGCCTCTGCTATAAAATGAAAATCGTGTTTGGAGAAAAGCGACTGTCCTGCACTTTGGAGAGACAGAGCCAATCGCATGCGGGAACTCGTGTCAGTTTGCGGGATGTGGACAAAATGGTCATAATGCTGTGCAGTCCTGCACAAAGCGGGACACCTGGCCACCCTACACATATTGATGACCGGCTGACTAAGTCACGTCTGTACCTGAACACTACAAAGACAATGTGCATGGTGTTCATGAAACAAAATATGAAGGTGTCACATTCTAATTCGTTCCTTAGAGGACAGGAGCTTCATATTGTTAATGAATTTAAGTATTTAGGAATGATTTATGATTCAACTCTAACATTCAAAAGTCATGTTAAAAAAGGTAGCAAACAGAGTTAAATTCAATTAGCTAAATTTTAAACAAGTTAGACCATTTCTTGTCACCAAAGCTGCTAAACTGTTCTTATACACTATCATCTTCTCACACATTGAGTATTTTTTTTAATAAACTGGACACTAACTGGCATGATTACACTCAAAATCTGTCTTTAAGAAAGCTATAAAAACTTTTGATAAACGTGAGTCGCCCGCAGGCCTGTTCTAAAAATAGAACTATTCCAGGCGTCTCCAACACATTGCTCGCGATCTACTGGTGGCTCACCAAGGGTTAATACAGTGTTTTTCAACCTTGGGGTTGGGAACCCACGTGGGGTCACCTGGAATTCAAATGGGGTCGCCTGACATTTCTAGTTGATAAATGTTTTTATTTTACTTTTTTTCTTGAAAAATACAATTATAGAAAAAAAAAAAAAGGGTTCTGTTGGCACCGGGTGAATGATCCCAAACACAGACAGGCCCACAGCCACATATTTCTAATAAGTTGAACTGTAAACTTGGTGGAATTCAACAGTAATGCAGCTGCTGCAGCTAAATTCAGGAGGGAAAACTGGTGGCAAATCAAGTTAATAAGTGTATCAGTATCACGTTCCCTTCATTAAGTCACAAATACATCAGACAGTAATTACAGTTGTGTATTCTGTTACATTAATGTGTTGCTTAGATGTATTTTTATGGCACGTAGGACAATTTGAGCCTTATTCTTTCAGCTCAACACTGGAGCTGTTAAATAGTCTTGGAGCCAGTAACAAACAAATATAAAATCAGCTTTCAAAGCAGTAAGTGTCAGCTTACTTTCAGATTTTATAAGGTCAGCAAGTCCAAGGCTTTGGTGCTCCTATCAGTCTGATATAGAATTCTGTTGCTACACAAAAGCAGATAAGGATAAGCAGTTCCCTCCATTGACAATTTATACATCATATAGATGCTTATCATAGAAAGTTAAAGGGTTTAGACAATCTGTAAACACTCCTGCCTACCTCAGAGATCCTGTCACTATCCATGCACTGAGGTCCGTGGGATTGTTTAGGAGAATGGATCACGGTCAGTGGGCGATGCTTTTACGTCGTATTAACCTGAAATATGATCTGCAGTATGTTCAGTGTGTGGCATAAGTTACCGTGGCTGTGTAAGTCCAGTAAAAAGCGAACCAATGTTACTGACATTGACACTGAAAACACAGAAGTTACCTCCCTGACCCCAAGGCCTGCCTCATTGTGCAGGCCTGTACAGTTCTTTGTGTTGTTTCTTTGGCGTGGATCGATCAGGTTAGGGCAGTAAAAGCTGCTTCAGCGACAGCTCATCTGTACAGATGTGTTGATGAAAAGATGAATGGATAAAACAGCTTTTTTAAACCTTAGTGAGAACTGAAAATGGATCACTGTAGCAGCCGCTTGTCTTTTGTGCAATAACTGAATAGATGTTTCTCTGCTTCACACATAGAATGCAGATTCTGTGTGGTCAGGGGTTAAACTGATCTATACTATCTGTGCAGTTGTTTTCATGGTGAAAATGTAGCATGAATGGCATGAAAGGCAATTCCAAACCGCAAATTCAAATTTTATATACAGTGGTAATACCAGGTACTTGTTTACAGTCTCTGCTTCACTTTAGTGGGAATCAGATCTAAGTACATACAGATGTGCTTTGTGTCTGAAATGAGCTGGGACATTGTAGAGTCATTTATTGGTAAACTGGTTGGGGGCTGTGGTTGAACCCAGTGCCACTTTTGTCTCAGCTTCCAAATGATTTTTTTCTGTCTATTTAACCTTTCCAGTGTGATTTATCACCGCATTTTATAATATTATCCTGTGCATTTTGCATTTTTCCAGTGAAAATCAGATATTTTCCTATAATTAATTTACTGATCATGTACATGGTCATAAAAGCTCAGATTAAAGTTGAGGGTTACCATATCAAAAACAGAGAAAATTGATGAAAAAGTGACTTTTTAGTGAAATATATCAATAACTGAACATAAACCCAGTGTCTCCATCCAGTGTTATTGATCGAACTCTATGAGTTTTAGTGGTGAATCAATGTTGTAGAAGATGACGGTGTTTCTACGTTCACTACAGAGCCTCTGAATGTCCAAATGGGTCATATCTGACGACCATGAAAAAATGACAAACTGTATTTTACACCAATTATTTACATGTATGGATAGGATTAGTGGATCAACAGGTATTAAACAGTAGATTATTTTGGTCACTGATGGATGTTTGGGTTAAATGTGACTGTTACAGTGAGGTTAGAACAGAACAGAACAGAACAGAATAGCATTTATTGTCACTACTCCTGTCAGTGCAGCAATATTAACAAAACACCAGTGCTGCAGAAATAACAATAGAGTGAATATAAAATTCCAAAAACTAAAAATAAGCTAAAAAAATATATAATACAGATTTTACAATTTAACAAGGTAAATTGCCAGGTTTGGTAAGACCAGGCATGTGTAGAGAGGTCTAGAGAAACAGTTGTGATGAAAGAGCAAATATATGATTGTAAGTAAGCTGCACAATCAACTGAACAGCAGTCATAAATACTATATCACCCTGTGCAATTATGTAAAAGGCTGACATTTAAATGACAAAAAAAAAAAAAAAAAAAAAGAAAAAGAACTGCTGTATGCCGACCAGTTGTATCCAGCGATATCAAGCATGGAGGTATTGTGTAAAACATGCACAGTGACAGTTTATTGTCCATAACTTGTTCATTCTAGTTTAACTTTGCATGTTTGTCAGTAATTTGTGCATCTTACTTGATTACCAAGTACATTGAAATCAAAATATTGCCACAAATCTTGAAACTCTAACTTTAAGTCACACCATACTAGAATATTCTTTTTTTCTTTTCTTTTGTTCAGACAAGGTGTAGTTTTTTAGATGTTATCTGCTTGACAGTTTCAACTGTCAAGCAGATAACATCTAAAAACTACACCTTGTCTGAAAAAAAGAAATTATAATTACAGTAACAGGAAACAAAATGAACGTCATTAGCCCCATACTAGAACAGTAACAGATTAAATCACCACAGGTTTACAAACATCTGCTCATCTGCTTACAGGGTGTGTTTCGTTGGTAGCCAGTACACTGTTGCTGCTGTAGAAGAGCAGAAGACAGAGCCTGACACATAATGCACTGAAAATTGAACCTCAGTCCTCTAAACAGAAATAACTGTATGGACCAAAAGGCAAAGACATTTCACCCAAAATGAAATAAATGTGGGAGTATTTTTTTTTTTTTTACTATCGTTCAATACCTCTGAAGGCGACTTGGTGCAAGTCAATGTTTTGTTTTTTTTTTTTTTTCCAGGAGTCATTGTGGTTGTATTTGTTTAATGTGGATTCTCCAATAAGTCTCCTGTAAATTATTTAACAATGAGATTTTAAGGTCAATGCACAGCTTTTATGTCTGATTTGCCAGGCTTTAATTAACAGGTCTACATCACAGTGTGCAGATGTACTGAATGTTAATTTTATTAAAAAAATAATAATTACTGACAGATTGACTATAGTTGTAATTACTAACACTATAAAACAACACATTATGAAAATGCTTGAAAAGTTAGCGGGGTTAACATGTCCAAATATGGTCAGCTCTGCTTCCAAAAAGCCAACATGACAAAGGCTAAATCACAAACTAAAGGCAAACCCAGTGAAAACACAGACTGCACCGCTACATAAGAAAGATCATGTTAAAACCTACAGAATTATTTTGGCCTGCATATATAGTTGTATTTCATAACAGTGATGTTGGCTCACTATTTAAAGGTTAACATTAGCCATTATATCTATATTATAAGGACATATACTGTATATATAGCAATTAATGCAATGTTCACATTAATATAAACATTTTTCTAAATGGGTATTTTCCTCCACCATTAAAAATATAAAACTTACATCCACATGTCTGTCGTTTTACATAATATGTCTGCCCACTCAACACAACAGTGACAAGAAAATGGTACAAAAGCGCTGAAAACCAATTATTAAAATGTGGATATAGCTGACAAGACAGATGCAGAGGCTTTAATTTGACATGACGTTGAGCAGCAACAATAAGTTAAGTTACAAACTTAACTTTCCTTAAGTGTTGGTTCATGTTGGTGAAGGGTTATTCTACAGACTACATGTGAATTTGGCCACAACAGGAATTCTTCCGTCCGGTCCATCTTCCAAATGCATCTGTGCTGACCTCCATCCCCTGTAGGTAATGCACTGACTTAACCTATATGACTTATATTAGATGTTTTAATCGGTCATTACATAAATCAACAATAGCCATGTGTGAACTGGGATGTGAAGCCATTGTTTTCAAATCTATTCATTTTCCCCATCCACACACTGTAACAAGGATACTGTGAAATGTACAGTAACTTGCTGGCAGCAGTTAGCAAGTAAGTTGCTGTATTACATTCTAAAGCATACTTACTGTATATTAAATTACAGTACCTGTAAAATACTGTAATTGTCATTACAGTACCAATCACAGTACTGTAATTGCTATTACAGTACTGTAATATGGTGATGTGTTTTGTATCACAGCAAATAGTGGACTACTGTATAAATGGGAATTTTGGGTATTTCATTGAATACTCCAAAACAAAAACAAGCACTCAAGTTTTTCTTTTAAAATGATGAAGCTAAAAAATACATGTAGATATGTGATATGTGCATAAATTTTAGACTTACATTTCTCATGGAACCAATAAAAGCCGTTCTTGCTTTTCTATCTTTTGCATGGTGAGTAAAAATAAAGAACTGCTATTCTATTATGATTTTGCGCATGCGTGGCGTCTGTCAAACCGCCGGCGGATCTACTCCTAGAAATCCAGCCTTTTAACTACTTATTTCTTGCCTTTCAACGCTTACTCACTTGAACCTAACCTCTTAACCGTGTCTTTTTAACTTGACGCCATCAATCCAAACCTTCATCAGGACAGGTCAGTATTGTCAGTGGATCCTTACCTCTGGTTGTCACCCATCGCTTCCCGCGCTCTGCCCGGTATCTCGCTGTTTCCACCATGGCGTCATCCTCATCAGCCGGAGATAGTCCTCTTGTCGAAGCCAACAAAACCCTGGTAAAGGCTTACCAAACTATCGCGGATCTCAAAGAGGAAATACTGCGCCTCTCCGCAGAACTCGAGGAGAAAAATGCCCAGCTCTGTGGTTTCTCCAGCCGCCTTCCCACACTGTCCAGTCTGTTTCTGAAAAGCGCAGAGAAGCCCAAAGCCTCCTGTGATGATACGGTGTTATGGGATCCTTCCTCTGCCTGTTCTTGCCCCCCGTGTTCTACACCCTGGTCTGAAGTGGTGATTCGTGGCCGCAAAAAGAACACCAGCAAAGACTCACCACCGCCGACCATCAGCACATCAAACCGCTTCGGCGTCCTGTCCGTGGAGGACGCTCCGGCTCCCCCCGCCAGGGCTGATGTGCCCCCCATCCCACCTGGCTCTGTCCCGGAACCGGCTCCTGCTGACTCCGTGGCTGCCACCGAACTGATTACCGGCGACGGTCCTAAAGCCGGTCCTCCTGTGAAGCCGTCGAACAAGGGTCCCCGCTCCTCGGTCCGCTCCTCTGCCCGGCGCCGCCTCCTCCGAGAGGCCGTCCGCCGTCACTCCGACGGTCCACCCGTGGAATGTCCACCTAGAGAGACCAGGAACCCTTCACCTTCAACACTGTCTCCTCGACCACTTTTCCCTCCGACCACCGCTATCCTCGGGGACTCCATCATCCGTCACGTCCGTTTCTTTAACGCCATAACCAGGTGTTTTCCTGGTTCCACCGTCACCTCCATCCTCCATGAACTCCCTCAGCTGCTGCTCTCACTGCCGTCCACCGTTACCCGGATCATAGTTCACGTGGGCTTCAATGACACTTCTCTTCAACAGTCCGAAGTGACGAAGGTTCATTTTAAAAACCTCTTTGATAAACTGAAAAGATCCGGGAAGGCTGTTTTCATTTCCGGGCCCCTCCCCTCCTTTGCCCGTGGTGTGGGCCGTTTCAGCCGACTCCTCAGCCTGAACACCTGGCTCCAGTCCGCCTCTGCTCTGAACGGCTTCAGTTTTATTGATAACTTTAATCTGTTCTGGAACCGCTCCTCCTTCTACAAGTCCGATGGCGTCCACCCCTCTACACTAGGCAGCAGCGTCCTGGCTCAAAACATTCAACACGCTGTCCAGACTAAAACCACTCCCACACCTATGTGACTACGCTCCCCGTCTTCTGCTGCAGTCACCTGCTCCCCCTGCTGGTCACATCAAACATCACCACGTTCAGAGTCTCCTGTACAGTCTGTAGTCAGACTGAATACCACCCCAGCTGATCTCTCCTCCTCTCCCAGCCCCTCACTAATGACAGTTACACCCCTCACTCACACCAGCTCACCTTTGAGGAACAATCTCTCTACTGGTCACCATCCTATTCCTGTTATTTTCAGTTCACGTATGGGGTTTCACACTGCTAAAAGGCATCGTAATATCACCAATCTCCGCCCATTAATATACACCGCAGTCATTGGTGCGTCCTTCTCTATAGGGTTATGGAATTGCCAATCTGCAGTGAACAAAGCAGATTTTATTGCTGCCTATGCCAACCATCACACACTGGACATCCTGGCTCTCACTGAAACCTGGATTACGCCTGAAAACAATGCAACCCCAGCCGCACTTTCTATCAGCCACACATTCTCTCATACCTCTCGTCCATCTGGACGAGGAGGTGGTGTGGGTCTGTTAATTTCCAACAAATGGAAACACAATCAACTCCTACCTTCAGTCAAATACAACTCCTTTGAATACCATGCCATCCTAGTGACAGCACCAGTCAAACTTTACATAATTGTCATTTATCGTCCACCAGGGCAACTGGGTGATTTTCCTGATGAGCTAGACACTCTGCTTTCCTCCATCCCAGAGCATGACTGCCCCATGCTAGTCCTCGGTGACATGAACATCCACTTAGACAATCCCAGCTTCTCAGATTTCATGTCACTAATACTCTCTTTTGAGCTACAGCGGGTTTGCAGTCCTCCAACCCACAAAGCTGGTAAAGAGCTCGATCTCATTTTCACCCGAAACTGCATCACAGATGCCCTCACAGTCACACCTTTACACCTGTCTGACCACTATTTCATTCAGTTCAGTGTGTCTCTCCCTGAAAAACACTCTGCTCCCTCCCCCATGGTCTCTTTCCGCCGCAACCTCCGCAATTTGTCCCCCACCCACTTCTCCACTGTCGTAGCCTCCGCTCTCCCTCCCCCCAGCACTTTTTCCTCCTTAGAGGTTAACGATGCCACTGAGTCTCTGTGCTTTACACTTAGCTCCTGTCTGGATAATCTGTGCCCTCTATCTACTAGACCCGCTCGATCCTCCCAGTCCCACCCATGGCTCAATGATAACCTCCGGTCGCTGCGTACCAACCTCAGAGCCGCAGAGAGAAAATGGCACAAAACAAAAAGCTCTTCTGACCTGATCACATTCCAGTCACTATTGGTATCCTTCTCATCCAGTGTCACTGCTGCGAAGAAGGCTTACTATAATAACAAAATTCATTCTGCCACCGACATCAAGAAACTATTCTCAACCTTTAAAACACTACTCAACCCTCCACCTCCACCGCCCACTACTAATCTGACAGCAGACAATTTTGCTTCATTTTTCACAAATAAAGTGTCTACTATCAGCAGTCAGTTCACTGATCCACCCATAGACTGCACGCCTCCTTCTTCAACATCATCATCATCACACACTGCTTCCTCTCCCCTGACTATGGCTACTACTAACTCAACTGATAAAAGCCCAACTGCGTCATTCCCCTCATTTACTCCCCTCACAGAGAACGAGGTGTCTAAACTCCTTTCCTCTAGCCGTCCTACAACATGCCTGTTGGACCCTATTCCATCCAACCTCTTACAGTCTGTTGCCCCTACTATCACAGCACCAATCACACATGTGATTAATGCTTCACTGACTTCAGGAACATTTCCTACAGTATTTAAACAAGCGCAGGTAACACCACTACTCAAAAAACCTTCCCTCACCCCCACTCAAGTGGAGAATTATCGACCAGTCTCACTCCTCCCATACCTTTCTAAGATCATCGAAAGGGCTGTTTTCAAACAGGTCACAGAATTCCTCTCCCAAAATAACCTCCTGGACATCAACCAATCTGGCTTCAAAATCGGCCACTCCACTGAAACGGCTCTGTTGTCTGTGACAGAAGCCTTGAAAGAGGCTAGAGCAGCAGCCAAGTCTTCAGTACTCATTCTACTGGACTTATCAGCAGCATTTGACACTGTCAATCATGATATCCTGTTATCCATACTCTGGAACATGGGCATCACAGGCCACGCACACTCCTGGTTTCAATCTTACCTTACTGGTCGGTCCTTCAGTGTGTCCTGGCTAGGGCACACATCAGCAGTTCACCGCCTCACCACGGGGGTCCCCCAAGGCTCTGTGTTGGGCCCCCTCCTTTTTGCCATATACACCACCTCACTCGGTCAGATCATCCACTCACACGGCTTCTCATATCATTGCTATGCTGATGATACCCAGCTCTATCTGTCATTCCCACCTGATGACTCCACAGTCTCAGTGCGGATCTCAGATTGTCTCTCTGACATATCTGCATGGATGAAAGCCCATCACCTTCAGCTGAACCTGTCCAAAACTGAACTGCTGGTCTTCCCAGCTAAGCCAACCATACAGCTGGACATCTCCATCACTATTGACTCCATACCTCTGGCTCCTACCAGTGTAGTACGTAACTTGGGAGTCATGATTGATAATCAGTTGACCTTCACGGATCACGTTGCCTCTGTCACCCGATCATGCCGTTTCACTCTGTTCAACCTAAGAAAGATCAGGCCATACCTAACCGAACAGGCCACCCAGCTCCTGGTGCAGACTATGGTTATCTCCCGTCTTGACTACTGCAATGCTCTTCTAACGGGCCTCCCAGCTTGTGTTGTCAAACCACTACAGATGGTCCAGAATGCAGCAGCGCGTCTGGTCTTCAATCAGCCTAAAAGGGCACATGTCACCCCCTTACTCATTGAGTTACACTGGCTACCCATAGCTGCCCGCATCAAATTCAAATCTTTAATCCTAGCCTACAAAATTCTCCGTGGGTCTGCTCCTGTCTACTTAGGTGCACTAATAAAAGCTTATGTCGCCCCACGACCACTCCGCTCGTCTGGGGAACGTAGTCTGGTGGTCCCCAGACCTTGTACAAGACAATCCAGGCTCTTTTCATGGGTCGTTCCACGTTGGTGGAACGCTCTACCAAGTGCTACAAGAACAGAGTCATCCCTGCCTATCTTCAAGAAGCTCCTGAAGACCCAGCTCTTCCGAGAGCACCTCCTGTCCTAGCACTTTCAAACATTCCATTTTAAATATTCTAATAAGGTTTTTCCCAGGACAACCACAGATTCTTTCACGATTATCTCTGGACCTGCTGCGGTGGTCCGGCCTCTTCCCTGCCCTCATCATCACCACTCACTTATCCTCAACCGCCTCCATGTGTCTCCCCCTACTCCCCCCTTCTCCCCCTCTCCCCCAGTCCCTATCTCTATCGCTCTCTCTTTTTCCCCTTCTCTACTCTCTCTCTTTAACCCCAACTGGTCAAGGCAGACGGCCATTCTCCAGGAGTCTGGGTCTGCTCGAGGTTTCTGCCTGTTAAAGGGAAGTTTTTCCTCGCCACTGTCACCAGTCACAAGTGTTTGCTCCTGGAGGATTCTGTTGGGTTTCTGTAAATTGGCTTAGAGTCTGGTTTTGACCAACTCTATATATAAAATGTCAAGAGATAACTTTCTTGTGATCTGGCGCTATATAAATAAAATTTGATTGATTGAGTGATTTAATTGGTTTTCCCCTGTAAGTCGCTTTGGAAAAAAGCGTCTGCCAAATGCGTAAACATAAACATAAACATAAACTGCTGTTTGAGGTGATAGTTTGGATTTTTTAAAGTAATACAGTTGAGAAAATGCTATGGCAAAGGAACGGGCTGTCTGATGGCGATGTAAAAAATGGGAATATCCTTCATTTAGTGTACTCTTGAACCAATATTGATTTACTTAGGTGGGCTTTGCTTTAGGTGGTTAAAATTCGCTTTGAGCTGAAAAGAACGATTGAAAATACAGCTGAAAAAGTTGAAAGTGTGGCTTGTTGAAGATTTCTACAATTTTACAATTTCATTTAGCAGACGCTTTTGTCCAAAGCGACGTACAGCGTAAGCAAGAATTTAGACTTGAGGGAAAAACCCTTAGTAAGTGCAAAAAGTGCTTCAAGTTTGATTGGCTGCAGGCGCTGCCATCAAGTACTAGAAGAAGTGGTGATTTCTCCATAAGAAACCATTAAAAATTTTTGGCATAAAAAGCTGAATATTTAAAAAAAAAATTGAAAAATATAAATACAAGCACTAATGTCCTGAAGAAGCTGAACATTTTAAAGTTTGAACGGTGAAAATCTGTGAAAATCAGACACATTTTGAGTAGTATTTTACTAGTGGAGTAGGTGGTCACATAACAAATACTTGCTCCCATCCCTAGTGAAGAATATTAAGAACAAATACGTGCTTACCTCTGGATACATTCCAGTCATGTGGCTGCCTCCTCTGGATATTCAATGTTGAATATGTAGTATGACCCAAAGAGGGCAGCTAAAAAAAAAAATCCCGCTCAAAATTACTGTATTTTGATTTACAGTAAAATATATTTTACTGTAGAATTCACCCGCCAATTAATTTTGCCCATGATGCTTTGCAGATCTACAGCAACATACTGTATACAGGCTCTACAGTAAACATTTGCTCATTATACAGTAATAATGCTGTGAAAACTACAGAAACTTGTTACAGTGCATGGATAAACACTACCCAAGTGGTTTTTTTTTTAACACTAGCTGGGTTTCCATTACAGTTTTCCACAAAATAAAAGCAATATTTCTACAATTTCAACAAAGTATAATTCTAGGTGTTTCCATTGAAGATTGTTCGACTTCTGATGATTCTAGTAAAGTCCCGTCTATCTGTCTCGTGATATGTTGTAGTTGTCACGGCGGAGGGGGATCCGTGTGTACCTCACATTAGCAGTGACCACGTATAATGGATTTCGGGGAGAGAATTGTACAGGATTCACCAACAACTCGTGGATCCAGAATTTCCGAATGTCCCGGACAACATGACCGTGACTAGTGAAAATGCACAAAATGTCTTCTCATTACACTTTTGCGCAACACTTCTATATTGAAATGTCTCAAAAACCACCTCATGAGAGCACAAAAACTTTTTTGCAATCTTTGACAGTTTTTGTGACATTTCTGTGTTTCCATTACCAGTTTTCTATTGTGCAATTTACATTTTATACGTTTCTGAGGGTAATGGAAACCCAGCTGTTCTTCACTTTGGAGACCATATTTGATTATCTCTGTGCGACCTAAAACTCAAGGATGAGATTAACCCATAAAGACCCAAACGGCGACCAAAACCAACTACTGATGTAAAATATTTAAAACCTGTTGATCCACTAATCCTATCAATACATGTAAATAATTGCAGTAAAATACAGTTTGTCATCTTTTCATGGTCATCAGATAGGACCCATTTGGACGTTCAGAGGCTCCGTAGTGAACGTTACAATATTGATTCACCATAAAACCTATGGAGTTGGATCAATGACAGTGGATGGAGATACTTGTTTTATGTTCAGTTAATGATTTATTTTACTGAAAAAGTCACTTTTTCTCTGTTCTGATCTAATAACCTTTGAATTTCCTCTGAGCTTTTATGAACATCTACGTGATCAGTGAATTAAATATAGGAAAATATATAATTTACACTGAAAAAACTCCAACTAAAGAGGATAATATGACAATAAATGGTGAAAAATCATTTAAGAAAGGTTAAATATATAGAAAAAATAATTTGAGAACTGCCACAACAGTACCACTGGGTCTTTATGGGTTAAAAAATATCCCTTTTGGAAAATACTGTGGATGGGACTTCTTCTACACTACTAGACTTCTTAATGTCCAATACAGAGGGGCTGACTGTCAAGAAATCCTCTCACATATAACAACCATCTCACAATGCCTCCAAGTCAGTTTGACAGGAAAAAGCTGAAAAAATGTACTTTAAATAGAATGGAGACTAATGGAGAGAAGAAAATCTTATAGAAATATATAGGTTTTATTCAATAGATAAGTGAGCAACCTACCAGAGGGCAGATATCAAGGTCTTCTATTGGAAAGAAAATCTCATTAATGGAGTTATACTGACCAAAACGCCACTTATTATGTATTTCTAGAGGGAAAATCAGTGGTAAAGTGGAACCAGCAACAGTGGGCTACGGTTCATGATACATCTATTCTGGGGTGCCGTACAGGGGGGGTAAACGTGACAAATTCATGGGGCCCAGCATTTGTGGGGGGCCCATAGAGTAGTGGAGGGGGTCCAGTGGATACAGGTTAGAAGTTGTGAAAATTTTATGTAAAGTCTGCCGTTTAATAGAGGCATAGAAGCCGGGAGTCGTACATTGAAAGCATGTTAAATTTCACTTGCGCTTCACGCCAGCGTTAGTTACGTTAGTTATGGACCGCACCCCCTCATATATAATTGCTGCTTTTACCCCATAGCCCCCCGCTCTGCCAAATCGCCAAGATACTGAATTTTATAAAGAGCCCATAATGTTTAGCGTTCATGGGGCCCACAATTGCCAGCAGCGCCCCAGCATCCACTTATTTTGTTTGACTGATAACATTTCCAACAGTTCCTTGTCCTCAGTACACTGAGTACAGAATATCTTCAGATATGAAAGTAAAAGTTAAAATTGCCCACATGCACATCTAGTTACTTAATACATGGAGCACAAGCTGTTATCATGTAATGAGCTGATTAGCTTACCGGCTGACAGGCCGTAAGCTATTGTCGTCATGCGGCATCCGGCGTCATCGTCTGTTGTCGTCTGTCGTCCGTTACAAAAATTTCAATCGTCTTCTTCTCTGAAACTACAATTCCAATTGACTTCAAACTTGGTATACAGCTTCTTTATGATGTCAACAAAAGTTAGTGAAATTATTTGGATTCGAATCTGATTCTGGATTTGGTGCGACTTTGAAAAATTTCCCCAGTATAAGAGATAGGAAGTGGATCGATGCAATAACTCTGTCAATATAAATGATATCCAGTGTAAATTTCTACACTCCAGCCCTGATGGGGAGGTGATCAAAACATAATGTCCACATGCTGATCAGGATCTTCTTCTGGATCCGGGAACTTACAGA